>NC_060264.1:9834334-10139172 GCF_021901455.1 Neodiprion lecontei | reverse complement strand
TATATACATTAGGGTAAAGGGTTAAGTCTTTAAAGGTAAAAGGGTATATATGTAGGATAAAGGGTTAAATCTATATGGGTATTAGGGTATACATGTAGGGTAAGGGGTTCAATCTGTATAAGGGTATATATATAGGGTCAAGGGTCAAATGGGGGGGTTTCCTTGGATCCTTGACACGGTGCGACGGCGAGATATTTTTATAATATGGATATAGAGGAGTGTTCAAGCCGGTATTATCGGGTGTTTTCATTTAAACACCTTCAGTTAAGAATCTACAAAAAAAATCACGCATACCGTTAGCAGCTAATTGTAAGTTGGAAGCAAGTTTAAGAGGGGCAAAGTTTTGTCCGAGTCAACTCTAGCTAAATGTAAACTACCTCACGCAACACAGAGAATGGATTTGTTGAATTACCAAATATTGCGGTCGAATACGGCGAAGATGTGTTTTGTTGATTTAAATAAATTTGGTTCCACTTGATAACACAAATTATTCTTCCTAGCACTTTTTTATTGAATCGAACAAGATTTCGTAGGATCGAAAAAACATTCCATTCACGTAATTATTTTTTTTTCGCATAAAAGCTCGCCTGTGAACCCTAGCGAGTGATTTTATCGTCGTCTGCCATGATCTAGATTAGACAAAAGCGAAAATCCACATCTGCTGGATTCGTTCGAGCGCGAACGACGAAACTCTGGGAACAAGGGGGATTTGGCGATAAGATTGGAAGTAGGGGGTGGTTACGAAGTATGTTTGAGTGGGTCTCGGGTGTCGTTAATTAAGAAATTCGATGCCCCGCAAATCAGAGTGCAGCCCTTGAATTAGACGTTTCGCACTGTTCGAGTGTCAAACGATCCGTCGTTTTAACGAGCAAACTTGACTTTTATTACACCCTCTATGTACGCCTTTAGCTTAAAGCTTCTCGATTACGGAGGTGAGCGACTCCGTCGCATTAACGTCAAATTACATCGTCCTCTGCTTTTATCTTCGACATAGTTCGACCTTTGCTCGTTTCCACACGAAATTAAATTAAGTTCGTACTTTCGGAATTTATGCAAATATAAATAATTAGCCCCGTAAGCAGGGACAGAATAACAACTGCACCTCGACGCTTATACGACGGATTTTTAATCTCATCGCAGATGGCAAAGGCCAGAGGAGAAGTTGGCTGGAGTTGAGAAATACTTGGAGCAATTACCGAAGGTAATGAGTCCTCCTGACAAACTCAATATATTGCAAATTCCGTACGAAATTCGCCTGAAATATTGTGAATTATGATTATTTGCAAATTCTAAACTCAGAGAACTAAAAGTAATTTACATCGAAGATGCGGAACACTTTCGTTCCATTTACTGTAGACAAGTGCTGAATAATATGCTTCTCACCATACCAACCAGATCATTTTCGTGCAATCGAACGGAGCCTCGATTGCTTCCATTTTGTTTTTATTAATTTTGATTACTACTTTCGACTTATCGAAAACCTGTCGGAATCGTCGAACATTTACAGGGTTTCCATTGGCCATGCGGAAATATTATTGTCGGTTATATCTTCCCAATTCAACTTTATTGTTAGCTCTATTACTGTTACCTATATCCACTACCTCGGAAAGTTTGGCCTTTGTGAATTCTTGAATGTTGTTTCAGGCAAATCGCAAATCAGAATCGATTATTCCTCGGATTATTCAATTTCTCGAGGAATAATATTTTTTTATTCCTCGGCAGCAAAAATTGCGCGTGAATGTAAGCCGGCTTTTCGTCACTCCGCCCCGCGAAACTTCAAGGATTATTATAACATCCAATATAAAACGATTTTCAAAGTTTCCGGGAGAGCCGTTCAAAACTCACTTCGAACTTCTTGCGAATTTTATTCTATCACCTTGTTTGTCGGATGAGAATCCATAACTTCCTCGAGTTTTCGGCTGCCACAACAAAAAATTTTCGAAGAAAATGGTTCGGAAGAAATGGGACAAAATTTCCCGATAAAATCGAAAACTTGTCATCTTCTTGCTTCCCCTTTGTTCTTTACATATAACATATAAGGTGAGGTTTTCTAACAGCGGCGCGATCCCGGTGCCTGAGGCAGGCAACCGGAGTTACAACTCATTTCAGCACCGTATTCCGCCACGATCATCCCAAACGTCAAGCCGAACTTGATAAAGGTCCCACTCTCAATTGCCTCATTATTGCCATAGTTGACTGTCCGAATCCAATTTTTCATTTTCCACATTTTCCGATGTTCAGGTTATTTTTATACAAACAATACTAGCGGGGCTGGATAGAGTTCTCAACCTGAACATGAACTGTAACTCCGTTTGCCTACTCCAGGCGCACGGATCGTTCCGTTGTTAGAAAAACTCACGATACAAAACTCAAAGTCTTTCTGACGTATGTTCGTTTATATCTCCGGAAGTACTGAACCGATTTTTATTACTTTTGGCCAAGTTTTAGGCCGTATTTCGTTACTACCAGGTCAATAGTTTTGGACATATAACGATCTTTGTAAGCCAAGTGGAGACGGGGTCGCACACTTATGCGAACGCTGACTAAACTCTTACAGACATAGGTTAGGTTGAGTTAAATTTGGTTAGGTTAGGATGGTAGAATTTTAAAAACAATATTAGAAAATGTAAAATTTGAGGTTAGATCAGATATTGTGAATCTCGATTCAAATATTCTTAATCGTAAGCAAGATTGTCTTATCTGAACAGAATTTTTATTTTATACAGATCGAGATTAGGTTAGGTTAGATATTTTCAATTCTCATTCAAATATTCTTAACCGTAAGCAAGATTGTCTCATCTGAATAGAATTTTTATTTTGTGCAGATAGAGGTTAGGTTACGTTAGGTTAGGTTGGATATTCTCAATTCTCATTCAGATGTTCTTAACGGTAAGCAAGATTGTCTCATCTGGATAGAATTTTTATTTTGTGCAGATAGAGGTTAGGTTTGGTTAGCTCAGGTCAGGTTAGGTTAGGTTGGATATTCTCAATTCTCATTCAGATGTTCTTAACCGTAAGCAAGATTGTCTAATCTGAATAGAATTATCATTTTATACAGATAGAGGTTAGGTCGGGTTAGGTTGGATGGGATATCATCATTCTTGATTTAAATATTCTCAAGCGCAAAAACAAGATTGTTTTATCTGAATATAATTTTTATTCTATTGCATTGAATTGCTTGTCAATACTCACATATGATTGCCTGCACCTTGGCGCGGTCCAGGGCCGGTTTGACGGGGCGCTCCGTCGCGGTTCCCGCTCTGCTCCAGCGTTGTCCAGTAACAGAACAGGTCGCAAGCTCGGTAGGGCTGAACAGAATTGCGGCCAATCCGCGGGTCAACTTGCGGTAATCGCTCCACTTCACGGCGCGCAGCTGCTCCTCGCATACGGCGATTCCCTCACCCAAGTGAACCTGCAGTCGTGAGAAAAGAAATTCAAGAGCTGTAGTCCGTTCTGCGTGTGCGAATTTCAGGGTCACGCAAACTCGAGGAAATCTCATCCAGTTTCAGGACAATATCTGTTATGTATAGCAAATATGTTTCACGCGTTTTTTCACGCGTGTTTCCCGTCTACGAAGTACCCGTTTCTATGACGTTAGAGTGAGTTTGCGAACGCGCATGCGCGGAGTCCTAGAAGTTAAAGAGGTCTTCTAAGTACTCCGCGCATGTGCAGTCGCAAATGAATCTGACGTTGCGTGACCCTAACCTCAATTTCGTGCTTCGTACTTCATGAAAAAACGCGTAACATACTCTCGTTATGTAAAGAATCGTGTTTGCCTTCTTCTTACACAGTACACCATTTTTGCTTTCCTAGAAGAATGTACAAACGCTAGTTTTTACCGCAGTTCAAGTATGAGTGTCAATAGCCGTATTCGTTTCAGTTTATTCGCAGAATTTTATAAAATAAATGTGATTGCAATTTTATATACATACATTTAATCGTAGGGATATTTAAATTACCTTTTAAAATGATGTTTTATACCTTTTGAAGGTTTATGAACAAAACGAATATGTTATTATTTATATGAAAATGAAGCCAGTCCAACTGTAAGTCCTTACTACACGATTATTTTGTAAAATGACGTGAAGAAACTGGAATGACTTTCGTTTTTGACACGTTTTTAAAGCGGGAAACGATAACATTAAATGAGGCACGTCATTAGACTTGCCCTCAAGATCCTCGACAACGGGGGAATTTTTGCTCGGTTAAAAATAACGTTTGAAATTTATTCCAGAAAAATAAAAAGTATCACCCTAATTTGAATCAGTCTAACATACATTTTATACGGTAGATTTTTCATCGAGTGAGGTTTCCGATAACGAAATCCGATAAGCGCGGCGTTCTCGTTGCAGACGAAAAACAGTGAGAAAAATACCGACAAGGGTAAGCCTGGAATTTATTTTTGGGTGATGGAATTCTTACTTAATATTTGCAGGAAATTCGACAGCTCCGCCAATTTTTAAGACATATTAGTCACGGGGCACGGGATGGCGGTATATTGAATCAGTGTGTGTAATAAAACATTGCTATTGATACAAATGTAAAATATAATATTATATTTATATAAAAGTTGGAAAGTATTTGAATACCTGAAGTTTTAGTACAGCCCAGAGAAGAAGTTTTTGCTACGTTTACTATACTGTCCTTGATCATTTTCATTATTCATTATAATTCATTATTCATCATGCGAAAACATTTTTCAACATTTACTGTAACGATATCGGTCTCATTTTAGTTTGCTACCAATCCTACGCAATACGATTTCTGCCGGTGTGTTATTTTACGCGAAACATATTTTTTAATCTCCACGTACACTGATCAGAATTGAATAGCAGCAAACGAAAGCTAAATTCATATAATTTGGGTTGGGTAGGTTTGGCAAAAAAAAAAAAAAAAAGTTGTAAATAGAAAGAAAAGCAGTTTTTCACTGAACTTTGTGATGCAATAAATCTCAGAGACGTTCCCAACCATGCCGATTATTCTGGAGGTTTCGTAACCGTCACTGTAAAATGTGTACAGAAGTGTTCGATTGAGCGAAATGAAGTTTGTTTCAGTTTTTCTGTTTTTCAAAATATCCTCTGCGACGGTAATAAAAATATAATATTTATTGCCGTATAAAGTACAGTGGAAGATAACATTTTTTTGTACATACAACTTCATTCTTCGACTCGTCCGATTCAGTTTGAAAAGTTTCGTGGATCATCTCCGCACCCAATATTTGATTTTTCACTCAACTTTCATCCAAGTCGATGACGCCATTTTCCCAAAATTTAGGATACAACATTGAATGGTTTGCGTATTTTTGAAAACTATATTATAAATGTTCAATTTCACATTTCGAATATATCTGCTGATACGGTGAAAATCGCATGTGAAAACTACGTACAAGTTATTTTCCAAGTCGGAAAAAAGTCAGCCACTCAATCCTCGCGTAACTCGGTCGGCGTTATACTCGAGACTCGCAGACTATTGATGAAAAAAAGGACACCGAATGGGTGGGTATTCTCTAACGCTCAAGAGCCGTCGACAACAATGACAAGGGTAGCAAAATGTCTGCATTACCGATCGGCATATCTGAATTGATCAACGCATGCATGCGAGTAGTGTAATAATTTTTTCCGAGTCCGAAATCCCGCGAGCAAACAAAATTCTCCGTTCCGATTCTGAGCAATATCGACGACGGCATAAATCAGGAGAGATTATCGGGAGTGAAAAAAAACTCACGGAGGATTTACGCCCGTACGATGAAAAGCTCGTTTATGACAACCGTGAATCGTACAAATTCGCAGGATTTCCCCCTTCAGAACGTATCACCGAGCTTGCCACGCGTTTCTACTTCCTCAGGCACTTACCGAGACCGTGCATCCAACCATTGGTTCACCAGTCGCTGAACGAAAGAATATCACTCGCCGTCCGAGATGACATAATTGCTTGTTGGCTGGAATAATTATTAATATCACCGAGACCAGACGCGAAAATGCTTTGCAAACTACCCGAGGTGAATTAATGCACAGACGTCTGTCTATCTTTTCCCTCTTATTTGTCGCAGTTCGTACAGCGTACCAAGGGAGAGATATTCCAAGTTCGCAAGGCATGCCAATCGCTCATCATAAAGTTTGATGAATTCCCAACAAGCCTTGTTACCTGGTAGATTGCACACGCGTCTGAACGGTACGTGATTCTATATCGATTGTCAGGAATTGGCGACGGTCGTGTGTGCGCAGAATTGCGCGAATGGCGAATGCTTTAGCGGAATCACTCAGCCATCGAACGGCTGCAAGTTGTTCCTTGCTCTGATTACAGTTGCTTGCAGAGTATTCGAGCTAGGCTATCACGCAAGGTCCAGTCCATCTTGTGAGATGATCCGTGGTAAGGGGGAAAGCATTTCGTCTTCCGATGAAGAGGAATGGGGAAAGGTAGGATTTACCAAAAATACGATGATTACTCACCGAGTCATTCACACGTAACGTACTAGGCTTGTCGACTGAAATGGGTGAAAAAAGGTCCGCAGAAAAGTGCCTGGCGATGCTTTGATTCAACGCAAACAGAAGCGAGAGTAGCACTGGAACATGCCTAGTCACTCGGAAAACCTACTCGCTGATGCTTGCGAATGGTTGGAAAAGTCGTCTCATGTCGCTTGTCCGAGGAGCTTATCGAAGCCATATGGAGGGAAAGGATTATTTGAGTCAAGTGATATTCGTGTGATTCAATTGAATGCTGTAGTCAAATGCAGCGAACACAAATTACTATTCTCGGACGAAATGCTTGTGACAACTTGATATAGAACTGAATTAAACCTTTAAATCATCAATGCTGACTATCAATTTATTTAGATAACACGGCTCGAGTTCCTTGCAATAATGTGAATTTTGTATCAAGATTGAAATGCCTACAAACTTGATTGAACGCGCGGCAATTGTTATGTTTCAAAAATATGAATTTTTTGTAGGGAAATAAATTGAGCTCGTTTTAATACACGTCTTGTTGAGCCAAGAGTTCAACGGTTGAAACACGTAATGAAACTTGTTGTTACAAAAATATTTTGCAATGACTGAAAATCAGAGTTATTCAAACGCATCAAACGTATTCTTTGAATAATACAATTTGTAATTCTGCTGACTCAAAATTTTGCGGAATTTATCCAACATTTAATGGGTCAAACCCGAAGACTTATCGCTGTACGCGTCAAAATATAAATTGAACGTATGTCAATAGTTTTTGTTTATTTGTAGTCAGCGTCAATTTCGATTAACCGAAACTTGGTATTACGCTTTCTCTGTTTGTAATACGTCTGATGACAAATTTAATCTCACGTTATCCATATCTGATTTCCTAGCCGATTACCCGGTTTTATAAATATCTCTGAAGCTACTTCCGTGGCGAGAAATTTCACGGCTTAGTGTTCGTTTATAGTACAGGTATACTGATGTTTACGATGAATCATATATTATCTACTTGATTCAAAGCGTGTGGTGTTTCTTTTATCTCGTAAAGAAATTAGTGCAACCGATTCAACTAGTTACGCCAAACAAGCTACGGTCAGATCAACAGAGGATGGCATTCCATCGATGTAAGTCTTTAGTTGTCTAGATTCGTCTACTTATTTCATTTGAAGTACCTAGTTGTTTCTGTCAAGAAACATTCAACTTCGAGGAACGATACATGAACTCGAAATGAAATGATATTTAGTTGACTGAATTTTGGAAACACATCAAAAGGTTCATTCGAAACGATACTTCGTTCGATCGCGACAAGAAAGGGTTTTGCTGAATCAAGGAATTCGTCTGACTAAATTATTTTGAGAAACTAACTAAATCAAAATTGTTGAATCGAAGTCATCGTACTTGGAACAAATAAGGGAAACTAGATTGAAGCGAATGGACTCCAACAAAATCTGTTTTGTTTGTTCAAGAATTCCTTTCCCTCGGTGCAGGTGATCGTTCGGGACTCGGCGCCAGGCGCGAGTGAGAAAGAGTCGACGCCAGAAATGGTCTGTAGAACGCAAAAACGCCTTCGGGCACAACGAGACTGCAGGATTCCGTCAACGAGAGGTAAGGTACTCGGAGGTTTATTCCGGGGCTATATTGCGACGGGGAAGAAAAGCATCAGAGAGTGTAAAATTGCGTCTGACTGTGCGGTGAAATACGGGGTTGGTAAACGTGATACCCTCACTGGCGTCCCTGGAAGTATTGTTAATTATTCGAAGGTAGGTATTGCACGAAAGATCATGCGGAATAGACGTTGTGACCGGAGGAGCGTTCATATCACGCGGCATAAAGCACGCTGGAGTTATTATCCGCGAGGAGGAGTTTGCGACACTGTCACGCCGCGTCGAGCAGAGCTTTCTTTTTGGAGTAAATGACGAGTCATCTCGCGACGTTACACTGGAAAGAGACGAGAGGCGTGGGAAAATAGGGCAAGAGAACTCGGTCATACAACGCTCGTACCCAGACGTAGTGCAGTCGTTCGGAAAGCCAGACGAGTGACTTGAAGAAATCTACGGCGAAAAGGAATCGTCTGGGAGTGTACCCGAAGGCATGCAATCTTAATTAAGAGAGACACTTCTCCGCGTTCTGCTGATAATACACTATAATAAGAAGTTAATGATGCATCAGGCGTACAGTCTAGACAAAAAAAAATGTCAAAGCGGTGGCTCAAAACCTGTGGCCCAAATAAATTGAGATGAATTTAATTAAAACGATGTCTCCTCCGAACAATTAAATCCAAACCCATGGGTTTCAAATTCGATCAAATCACTTCGTTAATCGTTTTAGAGCAATTTATGTTAAACAGGGGTAATTATGACGATGTATTTTCCAACTCTAAAAATAATGGATTCTTTCCTTTGATTTTCAGTTAACCACAAAAACGTCGCGTGTTTCTTTGGGGCATTTATTGTGATATCGGACAAGATCTTGAGGTCGAATTTTTTGAAACTCTAGTCTGCCCGTCGAAAGAAGCATAAACGATTTTTACGAAACTACTACTTCAATTTGTTCTTCAGTTATGAATTTTCAACTCTCTTTATCGTCATTGGAACTTTACCAGTTTTTGAAAATTTGTACAAAACCCGTTCACCATAAGCAAGCATATACCTAAACGGCGAACGGTATATAACGGTATATTGATCAATAGGGTTTGACAATTCAATCACATTCAGATGCTCCGCACTGTCAATGCGACCTTGCCATTAATTCAAGGGGGTTCAAGTGCACGAAACATCCGACACATTTGGTATATATACGAGGCATGGCTGCGTCTTATGGCGAGGCGTAGACGTCTAGCTTTCCATGGCAGTTTACGGCATTCCGAAGAGCTATTGTAGTGATCGGTGGCACGTTCTCCCATCAAGGGAAATTAAAAAATGGCCATTAAGCAAATACGGCAGCGTCGAGACGTTTTTCATTGTCAGACAAATTATCAACGCTGACCAAAGCGGGAGAAGAAAGAAAGAAATACGTTCCACCAACAACGTCCAACCGCTACATTGAGACGTTGCACAACTTTGAAAATGATAAAGGATGTTGAAAAAAAAATTAAAGCACATTTTTGTGCCCCAAATCATAGATTTGTGAAAAAATTTGGTAAAATTACTACTTATTCTCTGAATAACGAACTTTTAGAACATCAGATGAAAAATTTGATTTTTAACACAAAGAAGACATCATTTCTTCATATTTTTTTTTTTTTTTGTAACGAATCTGTGACATAAGACGACAAAAATACGTTTTCACTTTTATCAATATCTCTTCATTCTCGAGTTATATTCGTTTAAAAAGTTGAATCTGAGGATTTTTGGTAGTTCATAACAGAAGAACGAATTGAGATAAAAATAATCACGAATGTTCTTTTCGATAGGCAGGAGGAAATTAAATTAAAACAAAAAACAAAGAAGAAATTCGACCTTAAAATGTTGTCCGATTTCACATGTGTCCTCCCTTAGGCAAAATCATAATAGCAGGATGATCGATGAACTTGTGCTTAATTGAGGAATATATTTACGTTATTTAATAACTGTTAAGCAGCGAAATCAGTTCTAATTCATCAACGTCCGATAAACAATACGATTTTTGTATCAATTATACGGAACAATATAGCTTTTAATTTTTACCCTGTCAACGAGGGTTTCTTTTAATAAAATTCAACTCGATCAACCTCAAGTTCACTCTTTAAATCTTGATACTGTTAAATTCTCTTTCGTTTTTTCTACATCGTATGCTGAAATATCAGGAATCGATACTTTTATTAACAGCGTAGGGTCTTTATGTTATAAACTTGACTGTACTTTGCTAGTCCGTTCAGCAAATTGCTAGACAATACTTATAGAAATTGGCTCCCGATCGAATTGGTCAGATTGTCAATATATTATAGTACATACCCTTCTCGATTGAAAGTTCTCATGAACACAAGTTCTAAAAATCAGTAGTTTTCGAGATACAAACTTCAAAAGAAAGGTGTACAGATTTCTTGAATCTATGGATTTCGCGATTTTCATGAATTATAAAGCTTAAACGGGACTTGAAATCAAACAAATCGATCAAAAAACTGCACGGTTGATTCTCAAAGACAGGTAAGAAGCTGTGATTGATTCTGCGAATCGGCTGTGCGGTTTTTGAGTGATATATTTGATTTCAATTCCCCCTCGAAATTGAAGCCTATACTCGAAAGCTACTGATTTTTGGGAAATGTGCATATAAGAACTTTTGATCGGGAGGATACTTCCTCATAAGATATTGAAAATCCAGGCAGTCCAATCGGGAGTAAATTTTCATAATGATTTTGCGAGATCCTTTCCGAAAGTAAGTCGATAACTTCGGCATTTGAAGTCGCGAGGCAAAGGATGTGATTTTGATTTAATCGTGCTTTTGAGCAGAGGTACGTGCAAGCGGTACGATCAAGTGCTTTCCTCGTGTGCCTCAAAGGACCCTTTCTTCCTTCCACGAGATCGGTAACTTCGTGTTCAAGTATCTGTGAAAATATGATTCAAGAAAAGAAGCCGGAGGAAGTTTAAAGGATCGGGATGTGAAAATATTGGAATTTTCATCCTATTGCCATAAGCTCCTTTCTCTGCAATATTGTACCGTTTCGCGTATAGAGAGCTTTATACCTATACGAGGCCTCGCAAAAAACGGAGAAAATGACAATATCAAAAGTTTGAAAGCTTCCACTCGCGCCTATATAACACGCAGACATCGTATACCGAGACAAAACAAGCCAGGCACGAAAATTTTATTTAAATAAAAAAGTCGTACGTTGAAAGTTTTAAAAGCAGTTACGCCTGCTGGACCAGAAATCTTTTACGCTGACAAAATCAGCTGGGATATTAAAATCAGTCTGGATAAGTATTACGAGGCTCGTTATATCGACTAACAAGATAACGTGGAAAATTTTCGAGTAGGTTTCAATATTTAAGGTATAAAGGTATAAAACGCGCTGAAAGGTAAGTATATTCAGTTGTAATTCGCCATCACCTGTCTTTCAACATTAGCGAAACGTAATTGGCTTCAAGATGAATCTGCGAGGTAGAAAAATCCCTTCTAATTCACTTTCATCCGTAGCTCGACATCCGCGGTTTGGCAATTACGAATAGATTTAAATTTCGGCTCACATAATCGTATCATGCACTTCACGGTCGGTTCAACACTCGTACATTATAAATACATATTCTCGGCGGGTCAACAAGAGGCGTTGAGTAAATAGATCTGAGCTTTCATCGCAATGACGTACGTTTTACACCCTCCGTGTTAATCAGATAGAATAAATTTAACCTCCTCTTTTTGATCTCCTGGCCTTTCGAGGGTCGCATCTTAATTTGAGAGAAAAAAAAGAAAAAAAAAAAAGAAACGACAAAGTTGAAAAAATAAGTCTGGTCTCAAAAAGCATGAAATTCCATCACTCGACTGTTTATATAACATCATAATAACTTTATACTTTTATTTTTACAGATTGTTATATTCGCAGTGTCATTTTTTTTCAGTTACGTCCCTTTCGACGACTTGTACTGGCATCGTGCTCGCGCTAGAAAAAATAAATGACGTATCAACCATTGCAGAGAATGAAAAACGCTCGAATTCAAGCTCGATTTAATTTCGATTCGTGGGTAAAAGGGCAGCCGATGAACGTTCGAAGCGCGAAATTTGACGAATACAAAGCAATATGAATATTAGTAAAATTTTAAAAGAGAAAAAGAAAACTCGAACTTTTCAACTTGGACAATAAAGTTAATATCAAACGCTGCACGGGCAGATTTCTGGACTTCTCGTGACACCGGAATCGCTTTTAGGGTAGAAACGAAATGGAGGCCGAGGCATACTCTGCGACGTAAAAGTATTCACCTCTTCGATATGAAGATCGTTTGTTAAATTTTGTTCATGAAACAGGAGCCGCAAAAGGGAGGAGCGATATCGAGTTGATAGGGCCTCAAAAAGCCCCCGGGGATTGCCTCGAAAGCACATCAAAGTTGCCGAGGAGTAATGGATTCGATATAATTCATAATTGCGAGTCAAGGCTTGTTTGTTACGCGTATCGAAACATGTCGAACTCGAGTTCGCGGGCGCTTTGATTGTTTCGTTCCGGGAGTCGTTCGGTACGTGACAGCGACAATCCGAACTCCAAATTAGACGTCGAAGCTTCTCAATTTCCGTTCTTTTTACGAGCTTCCTTTACCCGCGGGGATACAGGAGATGAGGGGAATATTTTTTACGAAGATTGATGCTGGTACTCTTCGGTACGCGCCATCTTGTCACGCATCGATAATACATTTTTATTCATCAATAAAACCGATGTATGTACTCTGCGTGAAAGCTTCGGAAACCGTGCTGCTACCAACTTCAATTCCGAACGCTATTCTGCATTTTTACCAGTGAAATAGAGAACGGAAGAGGAACCAAGGAGAATATTATGACTTACATCACGCTGTTTACACGTTCCACGGTATGTACTATAAATTGGTACCTCACGGATGATTCGGTTTGATTTTCAGTGGATGCAAGCTTGAGATAATAAAAAACAAGAGGGAATTAAGAAATTGGGTTTATTCAGTGCGTGCAGCAAAAGGAAGCAGGGAAAAATAATGAAACGCCGGTGACGCCTTCCATGGTAAACAATTTGCTAGGCACACAGTATCAAGGATATTAGACCAAATGTCAACATGATTACAGCGTGATTGCACATCGAACCGGAAATACTTCTTCGTGGAAGTAACCGGTTATGAGATGACGACGAAGTTAGCAACGTTACTGCAACGATGCGCGTTGAGGAAAGATCGTTACTTCGCACGATAAATAAAATATACTCATATTTGGCAAAACGAAATCGTCGAAAGTCGTTCTAAAATTGTGCAACAATGGTTTTTCCCTGATGGGATGAGAAAAATTTTCCATGCCAGGATGTCATGCTCACTTTTCTTTACAACGCAACGGTGAAGAACGATAAATATTTCAAGCGTTCGTAACGTCTGTCGCAAAATTGTATTGCACTTGAAGAATGATGTTCGACAAAAATTTAAAGACCGTAACATCCGGAGCGGCTAACCTCGAGTTAATGGAATGTTCCGAAAATATAGAAATATGAAAAATTTATCCGTGTTATTGAGGTCAGCGCAATGTGAGACGCGGAGTTTATGACGGAGGGAAAAAGTGAGGGTGAGGAAAAATTACTATTCACCCCATCGCCCGTCAATATACTGCAGGAATATGCTAAGTCGAGTCACGAGAAGATATTTTGCCGAGAAATTAAAACGGAAAACGATGAGCCTTCATTTTCGGCACTACTGGGTTCTGACGACACGGCGAATCCAGGAGAAGTAAGCTTTCCGTAAACAATTCAATCCAGGAGTCATTTCACCTCCAAGAGATAGCTTTTAATTTCATCACCTGAACAAAAAAAAAATACTGCGAAATCTGCCATGTATTTATTATAACCGTACCTGCATCACTTTCGACAGAAGAGGCGCGTTTCAATTTTAAACTAACGTAAATCCCTATCGATCATATGACTGGACGTCATATTTCTATTAAACATACACACCCACGGTATTCGCACCGGTCCAGCAATTCCTCGATGTCACGTTGATGGAGTAGATCGGTAATAAGGAGCGGACAAACATTTTATCAAAAAATTTTATATTATAATAGACAAATATATTGCCGCCTTAACGCTTTACCCCTGTCACGTTGAAGAATTCAAGGGTATTGCATGGTAATCGTAGGAGGAACCCAAGTTGAACTCTCACCAACATCATCCATAGAAAATTCGTTCAATCCGCGAAGATCTCTAACACGAATAGAAATTCCTGAAATCCCGTAACAGTTGCAAACCGTTTTATTTAATTTCAATAAAGATCCTGCGCAAAATTTTTCTACAAAAACTAGTAAACCCCATGAAATCCCCATAAAAATTCCCAAAACCCCATGAAATTCCCATAAAAGTTCTCGAAACCCCATAAAAATTCCCAAAACCCCATAGAAATTTCCAAAGCCCTATATAACTCGCACAGGAATACTCCATAAAAATTCGCAAAATCTTGCGACAATATTGAAACTCCCACGAGTTTTTTTTATCCAAATAAAAAAAATAAAGAAAGTAACGTGACATAGGGGGAACTTTGTCTCAATTTCCGAAAAACCCCATATGACATAACTGATTCGGAGATATGCGCATAGAACTCGTCCGGTATTCAAACGTACATATATTTATTCAGAAGATGAACCCCTGTGAACTTTGAAGACTGCAGGTAGTTTTCAGAGACGAGATCTCTCTTGTAATCCGCGCTGCCTCTGATATTTTACCTAGAGGAATTTCACCATTCATGGAATGCGGATATGAATTCCTCCGAGGAAAATAAAGCCCTTAAAGTTTGCTGGAGTTTGGTAGAGTTTTCTCTCCCGGTAGGCAGAAACAAAGAACTCAACGTCTTGTTTCCAGTGCGCCAATCTTTATGCTTATAAAAGATTGTATCAGGTATACCCTTTACACCGCTGGTAGAAGATACGAGCATCCATGAAGTGTCTCTCTAACAATCCTTTGACGGTACATTTTCTCCGTCGACCTCGACATCGTCTTTTATATTCCATACCTTTGACTGGATAATGTAGGTGAAACACGCGCATAAAAATATAAGCATACAGGCGTATTACATTGCAAAAGCGCAAAGTGAATCTCGACAAGACTATTTCGAAAATAATAAAACCGTGGCCTGAATTTACAAGCTATCGTAAATAGAGTTACATTTACATCTATAAAGTGTACGCTTTTTGACGTGTAAGGGAAATCTTGTGTTTACTTCTTTAATAACCGCGAAATTGAAAGAAAAGAAACCTTTCAAACCTTGATATTTTTTTAGTAACTTGATTTTATCGAGATTTATTTCTATTGATTTCTACCTTGTCATGTGATCAATCGTTGACCTCTAGGGTACCAAGTGATTTCCATTAATTTTCAATAATTTCCACATGTGCTTAGCTTTTTTAAAAAATTTCCGAATTGGATAGAATCACAGGATGTCATAACAAATGACTAAAAATCACCTAGAACGGCGGAAAATCATTGAAAAACTATGGAGACCCCTTGGTAAATTGGAAATGAACAAAAGCGCATAATAAGATGAAAATCGATTCGATACGATTTCGCATCATTCTTCGTTATTTCAAAGAATATTCAAGTCATTCGGGTTCATTCAATTTAAAATTTGATTTCCAACTGTATAATTAACGACTTCCTAAAATGAAGGGCCACTCGGTTGAAACTGACGAACTATGTTTCGATATTCCGTCATGTTATTTGGCTGTAGTAACACGTAACGGCGGTTATCACATTCGTCACAATCCTTCAGGAGCTTTTACTGGTGGCCATCATATCCTGAGGTGGTGGCCACAAATGCAGACTAGCGAAATTAGCAGCAATGAGAAACATGGGCCAGCCGGGTGTGGCTCTTGTTAGTCAGGTAATGTCCAGAGTTCCGAATACGGTCGTAGACTTGAGGAACGCCGAGCTTGGCAATGTCAGTCGTGAGAACTCGGGTCTTTTTAGTGTTATTTGGAAACCGGCCGGCAGGGCCGAGTCCGGTGTCTACAAAACGGGCATAATTTATATTACGAGGAGTACGGTTACGGTTATGGTGCCATGCCGTACTGTCCGCATCGTCCTTGCTAAACGAGGACAGGAGTAAGCAATTCAAACACTGGAGCAATCTCGGAGGAACAGAGTGCCAGTTGATTTTGCCAAGTGGGGTAAGCGCAAACAGTTAACCAAGGTGTGATTATTTTCTGGGCATCTTACTCGACTCTACAGTGGTAGTGGTATGTGTCGAGTATAAGTAAACTCGAGTCCATTTGAAAATTTCAAATTATTTCACCCGAAAACCCGTGTTTGAAGAATTCTTCTTTGTAGGGAATTCGACGCGCAATTCGTGCAAGGGTGTATAAAAATTTATCATAATTGCACGAATATGTTTCTCTTAAATTTTCATTAATTATTTTTTACCAAAGGAGCATATAATTTCCTATGCTAATTACCATCACTCTCGATGGAAAAAGATTCGTCTTATTGTTTGTTGCTTGACTCACTTTTAAATTCATCTGAAAGGCCTTAGGAGATTGAGTTTTGATGTTAACTGTGAATGGTTGATATATTTTACAAACTATACTACAAAAATTGTTTCGTGTCGTACGCTTACAACGTTCTTGTGCGACTGTGTGACATCTATCTTCTATCATTTCCAGAACCCTAATGATGCACTCTGCTTTCTGCACTCACTCACGCTTCGTTCTGCTCATCCCAAGTCACTTCATCTTTACATCTCGACCTACGCACTACTCATCTACCTTCGAAACTGTCGTATCCACCTTTTAAAACCAATCAATGAATATCAAACTCATATTCTAATAATCCCACGCATTCATTCAACTAAACTACTTGACTTCCCGGTTGATGTTAAGCGCAAAAGCGAAGTTGGACCCAATCGCAGTCTATTGCTTACCGCTCAGGAGTGAACTACCCTCAAGTCGGTACAAGTCTTAATTAGATGTTTGTTATTCAGTTAAAATATAGCTTGAATAGCTAAGATATTTTATATGACCTTAAGACTTTGAACGAGACTGGATTATACTTGTTACCAGTTTAAAAATTTAAACGAGACTGATTTTCGATTCTGAGGTTTGCTAAAAACTAAAAAAGTAAAGTAAACCGAACAAACTGATTTTGCATTGCAATTACCAAAAAAGGATCGACGATAGCGCAAAATGGTTACGCGTACCTCGATTTTCGTAATTCCAACAATATTCATACAGTTTTTTTTAACGATACCTGTTTTACTGAATTTTTCTACTTACTATAAAAAATGGAATTTTTCTCAGCGTATATAATGTCCAGTCGGATGAAATCGAAACAATAGAGTGAGGGATTTGGCAGATAGAGAGAATTGTGAAAATATTGAAAATTTCGACTTTGTGGGTCCAGATTTGGTCACCAAATGTGTCCCGCAGCTCAGTGAGGTCAACAGGATGGCCTTCTTTACTGGCGACTGCAGGTCCTTTAGCAGATATGCGCTCAACTGCTTTTTTGCTCGTTTCTAACTTAACATGTATGACTTTAGAATATTGTCTCACATGAAAAAATTTAATTGAGATGGCTACATCGAGCGCGGCATGTCACGCAACAAAAATTGTAAGTATCACTCAAGGTGAGCCAAGCGAAGCATCTTGAAGGGTGATCCGTTGCGTGATGTTGTAAAGCGTGGTTAAAATGTATAGACTTATTCATAACTCACCACCCCATCGGAGGTAGCTTCCTCGAAGCCGCGAAATGCTGGGACAGCCGGAGGGGCGGTCCTCATGTCCAGAGGAAGCCAATCCCCACGGGAGGGTGAATCCCCATGAAGAGAAAGGTGACGTCCTCCCCGAGTCCCAAGACGTGGCCTGCCACGTCGCACTCTACGACCTGTCAAAGAGAAGGAGAAAAAAGATGAAATCACTTCTTCAACTCACCGTCGAACGGCACGAATCCGCAAATCTCCAATTCGGTTTCCTCGAGGAAAAACAAAACTTTTTCAACCCTGTCAATTTTCTGTTCAGATTTTGCTCAGTCGCATCCATTCCACCGATTTTCTTTCGTTGAGCATTAAAATTAACGATCTTCTAGATCCACAACAATACTGAACAGTGAGCTGGTGTCGCTGACTGTCTTTATATAACGCGACAGGTAGCAAGGAGAAAAGTGTCTCCGAAGTGATAAAAATTGTATAGAGTCCCCTGACGCTGGAAAACCGATCAGGTTGCGAGCCAGAGTACGACAAATGCAAGCCCAAGAGACGGAACAGGTGTATCGCTTATCGAATATCGATCCATCTGCCAAACCGAGAAAGCAGGAAGGCTTTCCAGTTTTAGACATTGGAAATAGATATCAGATAATAGAAACACCGCTGACAGTTACGTTTATCGGTAAGGATCTTATCATGGAAAACAATAAAGTTGAAGTCGACAACGTTGTCTTGATGATGCATGTTTACGAAAAATGTTTATGCCGTAACTTTGTGATTGTCTGGAATTTCGTCAATTGTCACGAAGCAAAGTTTATTTATATTTTCAAAGTTGAACTACGTTAAGGTCGTTTTAAAATTGTGTTAAAATTTTTAAATCCAACAACGTTTTAACTTCGTAAATAACGTTACCAACTTCAGCCTCACGAAAAAAAAGATGTTGCTGAAGACACAACATCACTATTATAACATTTTTGCTGTAGAAATAAGTACAAGAACTGATGCAGTTCCACTATCGGGATGTCGATGATACTGATAGTACCTACCACGATTTTATATGACTACTAGCAACTTCAATTGTATGATTTACTCTAAAGTGGCTTGAAATCAGCAACAGTTTTTGTAATAACACTATTAAGTCAGCCTGTTGTCAAATTGCAACTGATAATGGAATGTTCTCAGTTCCACCTTTCAATTTACCCGGTACACCAACGATTGGTGTTACCACAACTTCTACGAGACACTTTGTAGTTTCCCTTAAAATATAGTACGAATCAGTCTAAACTATTTAGCCTTCTCACAAATGAAGTAGCCCAATGAATGGATGATGTCAGGTAAAAATCTCGATGCAGTGTAACACATGGGTAGCTACACGACACCAGAGGTGGAACACCGGCACAGTAAGGTTTCTGTCACCCTGATCCAAATGATTACCCATTTTTCTTTCTACGGTAATTCTCGTTTTGTAATTCTCATTGAGTCATGGTGCCGTAGTACGTTGCCTTACAGGATACAATATTGCTCGAAAATACTGGATTCCACCTAGATACGAGGCGATTATGATCTATAAGGAGCCAGATGTTGGGCACATGTTTACAACGATTCCATCTACTCGCCGAGCCGTTTAGTCGATAATTTTACACCACCTAAACGCTTGAGGGGTAATCCTGGCGAATTAGAACCGACCTTCTGTACAACGAGGCAACGCAAAGGCAGACAACGTATTACGAGCCGATCCACCTAAGCTCCGCGACATGCGTGAAAGTGGGGAAAATTTATTCCCCGAAGTTCTGCCCAAGGATAATGAAGGTAGGCTCAGGTTTTCATTACACAGTCTCGTAGTTGGCAGCCCTGCTTGATGTACGTAGCTACTCGCGACACGGTGAGGGTTGTTTTCCCCCAAGTCGCTTCGACGTGTCTTTGATCTCCGGGCTGATACTTCCAGACTGTTTCCATTAACAAGACCCACGGGCACGAGCGCTCTTCTTCCCTGACGAGAATCACCTACCGGATCTGACAATTAGAGCTACTTGCATGGTGTTGCACGAGGTTGGCAGAAATTGAGGAGACCTTCAAAGGTTCGCGGAGGCATCGACCGTTGAGAACCGCTGAATCTTAGTTATATAATATCTGGATTTAATTTGGGTCGCAATTAGGGTACCTACAGCTAATTGTAATCGAACTCGCTGAGGTTTGACGAGATTAGCGGGTTTTAATAAAGAGGCGACGCTGGAAAATTAATTTCTTTATATAGTTATCTCATTTTTTTCACCGCTTTTAGTATTGTAAGCGTTTGGCAGAGAAACGATGGAAATCAGTGAATAGAATTCGAAGGCAGTCCTTCTTGCATCAAAGAAAGCGGCATATTTTAATCCAAACTTCACCACATCAGGCTCAATAAGGTGCTTAGTGATGTTGATTTTAGTTTTGTCGGTCATACTTTTCTTACGGTATTAATTTCTCTCATTTATTATTTTGCATATCCTTTCGTAATGTATCGAGTTTTCATATACCTTCTATTAGACTCTGTTCAATTATTACAACATTTTTTCTTTGTCGAAACAAAGTCTAAACATTAGTCCTTTGCGCATTAAAAATCTTCCCAAAGTATTGAATTGTTATCTCAAATTTAAGAAGTCTCTTACATCACGTGATATTAAATGACAATAGTTTTAATATTGGAGTTACCAGAACCAAATATCAACAAAAGCAAATTTTTTTTAACTTTTGTGCAAAATGGTGGACTGAAGCCCGCATTCGAAGGTCTACGAAAATGAATATTTTTTATTATTTGTAGTAAAATGAAAACAGTTCAAATATGAAACTGTACCACGGGATTATTTTGGAAAGTACCGTTATCAAACCGGAAAGAGTATAATTTTGTACACGTTATTCAAGTAGGTAAGAGTCACATAGAATGCGGTACTTCTTACGCATGAGTTAAGAATCTAACACTTCGGAACGATGTTAATTTCGGCAAAAGCCAAGAATTGGACCTTGTGATATAAAAAAGGGAAAAAATCGCCCTAATCGGAAACTAAAAAATTGAAAATTTAATACCCATGCCGAGAAGAAAGACAAAAATAACGTGAAAAAAACTGCTGAAGCTTTTTACAAAAGCAGTTCGCAGCAGTTCTTTGTGCAATTTCCCGATTATTTCAGTCGATTAGACGAAAAAAAGAAAAAGCATTTTCTAGCATTGAGAATTTGATTTCTCACGGTAATTGACGTGCAACAGAATTGACAAATGGAGAGCAGCTGCGAGTGATAGTAAATTGGATCGGAAAAACGAGGCGAGAAAAGCCAGCAATAGAAACCCGGCGAAAGAGGCTTACAATTAGGTGTACTCGCGTCAACGCTTTTCAAGCTCTCGAGCTTTTTACGTCGTATCAGGGTCAGTAAATCTCGGTAAAATTAACCTACAGGGCGTCTCTAATTGTAAGAAATATCGAGAAACAGTCTTAAAAGATACGGGTTATAATTTTGGGAAAATTTTTTAATCGAACAAAATAAGGCCAAGGTTATTTATTTTTATTTTTATTTTCTACGTGATCGAGAAAGTCTTTAATAATTGTCATAGCATTTTTCCTTTAATTGAAATCTTACCCGCTTTCGTTTCAACGGCCGTTACGTTTCTCGTTAAAAGGCTGCAGTCACGTTGCGGAAGAGACACCCTTCGTTTTGGGGATCTGGGTTAATACGTTTTCTCGTTAAGACTTTTTAATTAAAAATAAACTACTCCGTCCATCAGCGTAGGGTTGATCATAGACGCTGACCGCCCTCGCGTCGGTAAACGTTAGTGCGGCAACGTGTGGGCAAACTTTTTCCAATCTAAACGAAAAAACGACCATGCACTGCAATGTCTATTTTTATGAAGAAAATCGAAGCGGAATTGGAGCGAGGAGCTTTAATGATGAACAGGTTGGAGCGTCTGAATGAAAAGCTAAGAGAAGAGAAGAACGATACAGAAAAACCTCCGGAAGTGTCCTTTACACCAATGGTGAACAACATTTCTAATATGTGATAAAAATGAATCAGAAAAAGTTTGAGTGACAATGGAGAGGAAAAGTTTTATCGTAAGAATGATCAAAATTACTTAAACTCTGGTGTTTTGAACCGGTTCTAATGTTTTTTGGCTCATTTTGCTCACAGGCCTGGACACCAAAAATTGTTTGAAGAACATTCAACGCAAAAATGTAATCGTTGACGGTCGTCTGTTGTACCGTACTTGCGAAAATCTATTTTTATCTACTCTGTGGATAACTATTTGTAAAATTACTCTCGGGCCACATCTAAAGATCTCCATGGCGAATGAAACAAGCCTAAGACATCGGAATCTAATCAAATACACCAGAGTTCAATCATTCTCAACGGTCTCATTGATAAACCGTTCTCAAAGTGCTCAGATTCATTTTTATCGGATACTAGAGACGTTGTTTCATTCGTGTTTAGGAAGAGTAGCACGAACAACGCTACTAAAAATTTTTAATCAATTTATTCACTTTATCTAAAAAACGTTCGACTAGTTATTCCGAATCCGACAATATTCGGGCTTCTAACTCGCATCAGCAAACACCAGATGCAAACGAAGTCGACGAGAATTAATATGTTTGTGTTCGAGCGAGAAATTATACAACGAAAAACAGTAACGACTATGAAAATTACTCTACATATTCGATACCGTGTAAAATTTGCATAGAGAATTACACAATAATCCCACCGCAGTGGTAAACAGATCCATCAAATAACCCCTTACAAATTAGGTTGGTACGTACATATACCCTTTCATAGTCTTAATACTCGGTTACTTTAACACGAAAATACAAAAGTACGATATGCTAATTGTGAGTAATTTCCCGCGGTAGCCACCCTTGAGTGAATAAAATTACACTAAACAATCAATGAGCTGCTCAAGTCGACGTGGTATAATTTCAAAATCATATATCCACTCAGATTTTTCGCTTGTTCCATTCCTGATTCCATTCCTATAGGAATGAATTTGATATGTCAGATAACAAGTCGATGACGAATTAGAGAGAAGCATAAAATTTAATTGCAGATATTCCTCTGTGTGATGGAATTCGATTTCTAGACTACTACGGTCGATTGCACGGTTAACAAATCGTTATTTACCAATCACACAGAGTTAGCGTAGCTTGAACCGTGTACGCAAGTTATCACCCAATCTGCTACATATGAGGGATTCTCCGTCAACTCGGCCGCTGTTTTTTCGATCATCTCAGATCTGCCCCATAATTGGTTATATCAAAGTACTACTGAAAGGTACTCTATGTGAATTTTTTCAGATTTTTTAATTCATTATTTGAGAACTTGCAGTTTTTTTTTTTCAAGTGAATATATCTCGGAAACTTGAAGTAATTGAAAAAAAATGACTTTGCATAAAAGTTGTAGTTTTTTGTTAGCTTTCGAGAGGAATTATTGAAAAAATTTTTACGTTCCGGTAACGCTGATTTTTTACCAAAAAAGGAAGAAATAATTTTTTTTATTCAAAAAGGATCCTTTTTTTTTTGCTGAAAAAATTACAGTCTTCCAATATGCGTGACAATATTGCCAACAAATCGCCAGAGTGGCACGGATCGAGGTTCTATGGTAAAAAAAAATGAAGCCAAATTCGTTCGAGATTCCGGTATAAAAAGGTTAATTTGTGTGGCTTCATTTTTTTTACCCTAGAACCTCGATCCGTGCCACTCTGGCGATTTTTTGGCGATATTGTCACGCATATTGGAGGACTCTGTAATTTTTTCAGCAACAAAAAGGGTCCTTTTTGAATTAAAAAAAATTATTTATTCCTTTTTTGGTAAAAAATCAGCGTTACCGGAACGTAAAACTTTTTTCAAAAATTCCTCTCGAAAGCTAACAAAAAATTACAACTTTTATGCAGAGTCATTTTTTTCAGTTACTTCAAGTTTCCGAGATATATTCATTCAAAAAAAAACGGCAATTTCTCAAATAACGAATTAAAAAATCTGAAAAAATTCCCATAGAGTACCTTTCAGTAGTACTTTGATATAACCAATTATGGGGCAGATCTGAGATGGTCGAAAAAAAAGTGGCCGAGTTGACGGAGAATCCCTCATATATGCACCCGTAGAAATTTAATTGCGCCAATATTGGTCACTGCGGTCTGCATTAAATAGATGTCGCGTTTCCGAGTACAAGTGTGTACAGGTGTATTCAACGAGACACAACTTCCGCATTAGAGAACTGGGGTATGTGTAACAAAGTGTTTAATAGACGGAAACCGAAATGTAGAATTTAAAATAGGCGCCAATGTACTTCATCAATAATGAAATTTCACTGATTATGTATAAAACATGGCATGACCACAATCAAAATCAACCATTTATCGCTTCGGAAAGCTTAGTCTTTTTTCTAAATTTTAGTCTCTCACGAAGACCCGTCTTTAGTTTATTTGATAAATATTGTGAATTGATGAAACTCGTGCCAAAACCAAGCGAGTGATTTCAAGAAACGAAAAAAAATGACACCGGCTACTGTGGTTTGATCTACAATATCACCGTGTTCCGGGATTGTGAAGAAATCATAGGACACACAATCACACTTCCTAAATTTCAAACGTCATTTCCATCAGCCACGTCATTTCAAACGTCATTTCAATCACATCTCGAGGAATATTATCACTTTATTAACGCACCGCCTATTTCATGTGTTCCAAGAAGACCAATTTCCACACAAAAGTTTAGCAAACATCACTAGAGTTAACAACTGCAAGTTTAGTTTTAAGCAATCCAAGGCTGTTCACCTAACCTCGGACCACTTTTTGAACGCTTCACTTACTACAGTCAAAATTACGAGGTCTTCGAATGACGGGAGGATGAAAGTTACTCGAGTTGGCAATCGACTCGCGAGAACGTGAAAAGTGTCTTGATAGCTCGGACTGGATGCAGAAGATGATGAAAAATGTTCTCCTCATTTATATTCAATATCTCGTTTTTTTCATTCACTTTTTCAAATCATAGCCCGAGGGTTGTCAGGAAAAAAATATGAATATGAAATGGAAAACTGAACACATAGATATCGACTCCCATGCGGAGACTGGAAAGACTGTTTAACTAGATAATCCCCCTCTTCTTCTTCTTCTTGTTTTTCTTTTATTTATTTTTTTTTTTTCTTCGTCTTTTTCACCCTCTTCCCTCGGGAATATACCGTTGCGGTGTTGAGCTAGATTATACCGAGAGACATTACTTAGCTAGATAATAAAAACTGCCCCATATGGGGGTCTGGAAAAGAATATCACGTTATTATACGGTACGTCTATGTTCATAATTCTGAGGAAGAGTTTATTACGACAGACTAGCCTCGGTACTGCGTCGTGTGTCCGGTCATTGGCGGAAAACAATGAGCTTTCACCATTCTTCATTATATTCGTACCGGTAAAGCTTTTACGAATAGAAATTCTTATCCTGTGGTTACAATTTTGTTTTTCAGTAGTTGCTTGAAGACAAAGCCAAAAAACTCGGTGAAAAATCGTTGGCAGTATCGAAGTATAATGTGATTTTGAGGGTTGAAAACTTACCCTTCTATAGTTAATTGGAAATCAAACTTATTTGTAATAAATTATTCTAAACAGAAAAAAAACAACACCCAATAAATTCGAATACAGTATCTGTAACTTTATTTTTTACTATTATTTTTGTACGCATTTGTCGAATTGATCTTGATTGAATATGTGTGAAGAAAAAAAAAAGAAACGAGACTAAAATTTGCCTGTTCCTAGGAATAAAATAGAAGTGTAACTTGAAGAAGAAGGTTGAAGATAGATTCGATTATACAAAAGGAGAAATACTTGTTCTATACGATTTTGAGTGTCAAATCAACGATCAGATGATGCGAAACAACTTTTTCGACCATACTATTTTTATTACCGTGATTCGCGAACGCGTGATTCGAAAGCCCTGAATTATTGATACCGGGTAATTCCCGACCAGCTAACACAACTCCGTACGAATCACGAGAAATCCCAGGGCGAAACGAGAAAAATTAAACCAGCGAGTGTAACCCGATTCGGATACTCGGAGGATAATTTGCGAAAAAATAATGATCAAAAAAAAAAAAAAAAAAGAAAACAATTCGGGAGAATAAAAGGACGAAGGGAAAAAGTAACGCCGTTAGGTTCCGCACGCGCTGCGTACCAAACAACTTGTAAATTTTTTATCCAAGCTTTCCTGATCGATATTTACGAGCCGCTAATTACTTTACCCGGTAAAAGAAACATTTGCCGATGCTTGAAGTACGTTCCGCGTGCAATATTCAGAGCTCCATTCTCGTTCGTGAAATGAGAAAGGAAAGAAAGACGGACAAAAGGCCTGTAAGTACTTTGTGTACTCTATTTTCAGCTTGATACTAGTTTAGTTATCGTAGACGTAAATGAGGTAAAAGTGCGAGCGTCAAAGTTAATTAAGCACAATTATTTATTCGTTTATTCGGTTATTCATACATCCGTCCGTTCATTCGTTCGTGACATAATCCGAAATATGTACACATTACAACAATGTACACACAGATAATACAAGTCTATTAATTGTATGTTTATAATACACTATATGCGGTGAAATACTGTAATGCATTGGTTTGTTTTAGTACCTCGTGGTCATACATTAACGTACAGATTGGGTTTAGGAAGTAACGCAAAAGTAATAAAACCTCGAGGGTGCTTGGCACCCTGGAATTAGGTTAATTGGTAGATTTTATCGAAGCATAAGTCTTCAACAATGCTAAAAATGTCGCCTAAAAAATGGTGAGAATTCTCATATTGACGAAGGTTAGAAAAATGTTGGCAAAATTTGAATGAAAATAAGGTTATCTGTGTACAATGATAGTTTTTATCAATTTTACAGAGAACCAATACAAATATGTGAAAAAATTTAGAAAGCGGCTCGCTGATACGTTGGACAATTTTTTAAAAACTTGATTTTCGAAACGAGCCTGCTTGTAAAAGCTGTTGTAAACTTTTTACAATAACGTCACGTGACACACAAAAAACGTGGTGTACGTACATTGGTGCATGTAACGATAGGTTTCGTTTGGTTCGTTTCTTCTTTTTTTTTTCCTGTCATTTCAAGTATTCCAACACACGTCAAGCGGGCTAAAAATCAAATCACAAGTTGCAGTTTGCGAGGACGATAAAGTACAAAGCTTAGCAATTATTTTTGAAAATCTTACCGAACATTGTAAGAAATCATTACAAATTCTGTAGATTAATTTGTACTGTATTGTGTTGTATTTTTTTTTTTTTTTTTTTACGCTTTAGTACATATTATGTATTATGTATTTGTTTCGGATACTTGAAAATTGGAATTCTTGTGAAATTGAGAAGAGGTATCGATGAAATTTGGGAACTAGATACTTCTGAACACTGTTCGCAACCACGACTAATCCGCCCATTTCGAGGCAGCGTCGGGGGAAGAAAGCAAATCTACCCTTGCTCGGGCTAAAAACGATGCGGCAACCTTTAATCAAGTTTTCCCTGTAAACCCGAAACTCCGTCAGCAACTCGTCAGCCCTGGATATTGAGCTTGAAACTTTATCTCGGTAGAATATTTCCATTTTCATGCACCAACTTGCCCGTAGAGTCGTCGCGTAATCCGCAAGCAAATACAGGCAGTGTGTGCGCGTATCTACGAGCTGCACAATCCGTACAAAGCGATTTGCAAAAAGCGGAGGAACCTCGTCGAGAATTTAGATGAGAATTGGGTTAAAGCTTGAGCTTGCACCGCAAACGTTTAAATAATTATCTATCGTTTAAACATTCTCTGAAACACATTCAAGACAGAAACTTGCGATCGCTTTGCTCATTCGCACAAGGATGAAACAAGAATTTATTTCTTTCGTAGGTGCTTCTCTACGATGCTTCGTTGGCAAAATTTTATTTAACTTTTTAAAGCTTTTTCTGCGGTTAAATTTTTTTTCAAACATTAACGCTAGTTTTATATGTGACACGTTGTTGAGCGATATCTTTTTTCTTCTTTCAAACGATGCATTTAAATGTTGTGTGCGAAAATAATTATTACAGATAGCAAATAATTATGAACTTTATCAAATTTCGGAAAGAGTATCGGATTGAGTATAAATTGTCTTCGGATTCTTCTCGCGTTTGAGACGACGAATAAAAGTATCGAACAAAAGAAAACATAGCCGCGTGTGAATCCAGGGATGTTGAACGCTGTCTTTTCGCATATACATAGATCGAAAAAAAGTCACGTCGTATTACATTCCTCTCCTCCGTAACTGCCTATAAATTCAATTCCGTCTCATCCTATCGCGATACATAAAACGCCGAGAGCTCAGACCATCGATCCCGTGTCCTGTGGCTGCACAAATCTGGATTTGGAACGCCGATGAACATCGTCCCGAAAATCAAGCGACATAAAACGTTGTCGTACAAGATCCGCGAAGGCTTGGTTAAACATTTATTACCCGTTCTGATATATTGGTCTTTTCTATGCTAACGAAAAACTAAAAACACCCTGAACGAATCCTACGGAAATTGATTGATATTCTACAATTGATGAATAAAACCTGTATAAGATTATTGCAAATTATGTGCCCGTTATGATTTTCACCAAAATCATTTTGAAGAAAGCGAACCTAGAAGAAACTTATTACATAGTGAATAGGGAAAATAATTGAGAAACCTGATAAATACATTTGATATTGTAAGGGAATGACGGAACTACTATTGAAGCTTCATCGAAACTTGATTAAATTGACTTGTAACTTTTTTTCTCCTCTAAAACAATAAAATATTTTATATCGTTTCAAACTTTGGAGAATGACGGAGTTTGCGTGGTCACTAGAAACACTCAGAGAATAATGATAAATTACCAAAAACATGGGATACCGTTATCTGCAATAGCGTGTCATAACCTCAAAGGAAGTGAAAGTCAGTTGCAAGCATACAATAGAACTGTTTTAGTCTGCTTTTTAATAATTTCTCGAGGTTTAAAACCATTCCGTTACTCAGGAGATAAAAAAGTATAACATACGATTTTCTCGCTCGATAGGTAAACTCCGACGTTACCTGCAGCAGGAAATCGCGACATTACTAGCCTAGAGTATAAACTGGACTATTTCAGATTAGGGCAACATAGAATATATTCAGCCAAAGTATAGAATATTTAGTTCAGATCTAAGAGGTGCCTCCTTATTCCATGTACGGTAAAATGCATAAATGCCTTAACGTTTCGACCAACTTTTTTGCAGGCCAAAACAAAACGCGAATACTATTCTATAACAATTATTTTTTATTTTTTGCAGCCTACGTGCACCCCATTCTCTCGCGTCAGCTGCAGCGCCAGTAATCGTCGCACAATTCGTACAGAATTGAACTCGCACTTTGTTTCAGACCGAAACAAGTTAGTCGAAAAATTAAAGCATTTATGCATTTTACTGTATCTAACTCTTTCCCATTCAAACTACGTGCATAAAAAAAAACGTTACCGCTTATCCAATTGAATTGTCTTCGGAAATAACAGGCTTTGTTACATTGGAGAAACCAGAAACCAAATACTAACAAAATCAGGTCACTTTATACCTTTAGTTCAAAGCAGCAAACCGAAACCGAGATTTTTATACTTACAAAAGCAAATCGGTTGTTATTTATATCAAAACGAAGCCAAAGTCAACTGTCAAACCGTACTTCGCGATTATTTTGGACATTGGAACGAATGTACTTTTCTACGCTGCACGTTATTCAAATGAGACAGAGTGACGGTACGTAACGAGGCACTTCTCAATACTCGAGCTTGAAATCTTACACTTCAAGATGGTTCTTGCTGGGTAAGAAACCGTCGTCCGGACCTTGTTAGAGCGAAAGAGCGACGTGTGTCCTGATTAAAAATAGTCCAGCATAGACTTATCCGAGCGAGTGTGAATTTCGCGGAGACTACGAGGTGCCCCGAACATCGCCGTACAACTGACGATGAACCGGATTAAGAGGGAAGCTGGAGGCCGGTTGCAGGTGCTCTAGAATTGCGGATGTCGCAGTCTTGGCGGTGGCGATTGTCGTCGGCCTATGATCGACGGAAGTTGGGGGGGAGAGTGGCGGCGGCGGCGGTGGTGGAGGCCTGCGTTGCAGGGACGTCAACTCCAAGAGATCCGTCGCCGTCGCGTGGGCCGATCTCAGATGTCTTCGGAGATTACTGTTGTTGCTGTAGACGCGGGCGCAGAGCGGACAGAGCCGAGGCGAGTCCCAAGTTCCGGATGCAGCCTCGGCTCCTCCTCCCCAAGGATCACCTGGACCCGTGCCTCCAGATCCTGATCCTCCCGAGGTGGCCGATGCTCCGCAGGATCCGTCCGCACCGACGGCGACTGCAACACACCAGCCGACCAAATGGATTAGTCCTTGGATCCCACCGCCACTCTCCTGCCTCTCCTGTCGCAAGTGTCGTGAGAGAAACATTTCTTTGTTTGTTTTTGTTTGATAGAAAGTTTATCATGCGGAAAAGTCAGCGATCACGACGGGACGCAAACACTTCTTAACGGGACTGACGGATCTGATCCTGGATCAGGAGAGATTACGCGAGACGGCGAGGGCAAGTCGGGGACAATCATCGTCCTGAGACGACTTCGCCAAATTTTATCCACCGACTCAAAGGATACAGCAAGAAAAAAATCGTTGACTTGGACGCGAACAAGGAACGAAGTCACCGATCCATGGTAACGTAACTGCATAACGACAAGTGGTGGGTACGATGGTGGTTCTTTCGTCGTCACGTTCAATCCATGAAATTTGCACCCCGGATGGGTGAAGAGTCAGTGATCGAAGGTTGAACTCGTGAGACTTAGGTCGCAAGGATTCAGTGACCGGAAACAACCGAACATTGATTCGAAAGCGATGGACGAATGATCCGAAGAAACGTCCGCGGAGTTTTCATGGTTTCGAATACTTTAGAAATCCCGGTTTTAACGATACCTATCCTTCCTATCCTCGTTGTCCTTTCTGTCGTCGTTGAATGTCACCGAGTAATTGGAACGACGCTAAGAATTAACGACACAGTCTGAATCGAAGGTTAGAAAGAGAGAAAAGAATCGTTGAAAAAATCTACAGTAACGTTATTTGCGCCAATGATAACGATGACGAATGAAACCGAATTCTCTGTGTGTTGGATGAAAATATGAGGGAATTCGAATAACAAAAGCTGAACTAGGAATCAACAATTCGATTAAAGGCTTTATAATTATAAAGTTCAAAATGATTAAACCCTGGTGGTTCTTTATTTTAATTTTTAATTTCTTTTCACATTTGTTGCAAGTGCAGTCGTTAACGACATGTAGAAGTAAGTTTGTTCCTGTTTTTGTTTCTTTTTCTTTTCAACTACCCGCTTGACGTTGAATTGTGAAATGAAGTTCTACATAGTTTTCTATCGGGTCAACAGATCCGTTTATTTACTTTCGTTGAATTTACCATTTTTGTCGGAATTGTATACATAAGCTTGGTGTCTTTGTCATCTCCGTGTAAATTATTCAACGAATCGAAATGAGGGTGAGAAGGAGCCGAAAATTTTTAAAGAAAACTGATAACGTGATACAATGAATTCCCGAGTAACGAACTTTTGGGGAAAGACGGTTGAACTGTGTCAATGAGAAATGAAATGAGATAAAAACAAACTGGTCGCCTTTCTTCTAATCACTGGGACTTCGTGCGATGGAACAATCTGTCCCTTTTCTACCGCGGATGAACTTCTCTACGAGTGAATCGAGAATATCGTATTTCGTTAATTACAAAATCGAGAACATTCCTCAGACAACAAGTGTTCTTTTTCATCTCGACAGCAGTTCGCGCACCGTGTTGACAGTGTGTTTAATTTTCGCGTCTTTTCAGCAGCTGCATATTGTTGTAAGTTGCGCTCCCTTGTTGTGGCTGCAAATTAGATGTCACGATGTGCAACGAGGCGAGAATTATCCGACATTGTAGTTTAGCAGCAACGTCACGGGTACCAACTTTGGAACAACATTGATATCGTGTTACGTTTAGTCAGCTCGCCGTGCATCGACAATCGGCTTATTGTCAATCTGATAACAATCTGGATCTCGGGCGGATATCGACTCCAATTTACAATGGATAAAAAAACGCGGTACACGAATAGGACGTAAGAACTGTTTTTGTATCAACGTTTGACGTTTCGTTCAAATTTTTTCATAATCGAAGTATTATTTTTATTTCCTACTTTGATGTTTTGCGACTGGTAAACGGATTTTATACCGTGTTCCAAAATGAAAATGGCTGAAGCTTTATTCAGGATTCAGAATGAGGGTTCAATGAAGCGATCAACTGTGTAAAATTTTCAATATGGATTTCGAAGCACGGATGTGTTCACCAAAATGATATTCTGAAAATTGGAGCTGCGACTGGTTTTTGCCAATCCGAATAAATTAAAAAAACAAAGAAGTTGATACTTGAATCGAATAAAAGCTTTAAAATTTCTATCAATCCATATTGTTTTTCATTCAAGATACAATTTTCTCTACAGGATTAATCAAGTTCTAAGCGCAGAGAAATTTTGGACTTGATCTGAATAAAATCAATCTTACGTATAAATTTGTTACGATACCGATACGGAAATACAACCTTTGCTTTTTTGTGTCATTTTTAATCACACGTACGTATAAATTTTAAAGAAAATACCACATCAGTTCAATACTTTCTAATCACATAGCCTTGTAAATATTTTACAGCTTAATATTTCATCTTGGCACAATCTCATTCCCGTCTTTTTGTTTAGTCACGTGGATTCTTTTCCAAGAATAAACCTCTACCGCCAATGCAAACCGGTTAACGAAAAAAATGAGATTCCGGAACTAGATGAAACATACTCGACATCAAAATTCATTCCCTCGCCGATCAGATTAGTTGTGAAAACACGCCGCGAGTGTAGCGATGATTAATATCTGGGACCTCGGTTCGAGATGACGAAAAACGGTTGAAATTTCGAAGGCCCAAGATGGATGTGTCGCCCTTAATACGTCACCGTACACATACAAATATTCAAATCGATTTCGCATTGCGTTTACGTAAGTATATATCGAACGAGTTGCCGAAACCGTAAATTTGTTACGGTTACAGTTCGGTTTTCAGATTGTCATCTATTTCCATCGGAACTCGCTACATGCAGTAGGTTGGACAGATATCGATGGTTTGGAATATATTCCCTCGATTCCCGAATAAAAACTCGGGCGAAAAAAGCACTCGAGCGATTTTGGAGTGAAAATAAATTTAATTTCGGCCTTCTTTCGATTTTTGTCAATATTTTCACAACTCTCGAAAAATCTTTCAACGCTGTTACACTCGTATAGGAATTTTACCTTATATGTATATCAGAGTGTTTCGGAAGAAAACAATTTTCGATTTTCCAAAGTGGCATCCCGGAAAATGTTTGTTTGGGTCAAAAGAAAGATTCTGGGAAAAGATGAGCATTCTAAGGTGTGTGGAAAACCGTCCGCGATTGGTTTTTCAGTTTTTGAAAGTTTTTTATTTCAATTTATGAAAAAACACGTTGTGGCACATCAATTATTATTTCTTTCCGGAAATTTATAATCAACCCAAAGATCTCGATCCGTTACACAGCAATACAACGAATGGGAATCTTATTTTTCTGAATTAAAAGTTCACATCAAATTACAGCTATTTTATGAAAATTGAATTAATAACGAAAAAGTTATCCGATACATTTCTCGAACATCAACTGGAGACTTAATATTACAAGTCTGAGTCTTTTTCACGACGTAAATTGATACTTTGTTTGATGTGAGCGATAATAAAAAAATTTCCATCACTACTCTTTATCAACTAACAATAAAACAAATGTGAAACGGTAAAAAATCAAACGAGAAAGATTTTCCACACAACGTAGAATGCTCATATTTTCCCAGAATCTTTCTTTTAACCTAAACAGACATTTCAAGGGGTGCCACGTTAGAAATTCGCAAATTATTTTTTTCAGAAACACCCCGATGTACATAAATCGAGACAATTTTTTAGCTCGTAATTTAAAGCACTTCTGTCGATTATGTTACGTTACTACGTATTTACATGTATATTCAGTCAATGAAAAATACCGTATGAAAATGGAAATGATCATCGATCTTTATGTTGTAAAAAAAAGTGTCGTTATGAGATGAAACGATGAAAAATTTGTTTGATTTTTTTCTGTATTCTTTCTTCAATCGAACTTTGAGTCTGGTTGATGCAACATCGTCAAGGTGGAGCTTAATTTATTTTCAACAAACATCTGACGCTTTCAGTGTGAAATTCACACGAGACTGAAGTAAGGTGCCTTCGCCAGAGTTTTTTGCCCTACGTTGTGAGCTCAAACCGCGTTGGCGAGACTAAATAGCGGCAGTGTTAACAAGCACATTATATTCCACACAGGCTACGAGTCACGCACAAATAGAATGGTATTATACCGCCACAAGCGAGGTAGACGGTTTACAATCTCGCCTGGGACGCCAAATTTTGTCAGTTTGCAAAAAGCGATGAAAGAAGAGACGACGAATTTAGGAATTACGATTGCAACGCGCGTTTCTAGCCTCCGATTCCAGACGTTCGACTTGAAAGTGGGGTAAACAAAACACCGAACAGAAGAAAACACGAGAATGAAGAGTAAACGAAAAACGTCGCGATAAGGTTGTCACAAGAAACGAAGTTCTGAATTGTGCCGCACAGGGCTGAATTTAAAGGTCTGGTCCTAGGGCGACAAAGAAGTGAGAGGCCCCTAATTATTTTTCAAACAAGATGAATAATCTTCATTTTAACAGTGTTTCAATAATTTATTGTTAGATAAGTACAATTCTGTCAGCGAGCATTATATAGATATCGTAAAATACAAGAAATCAACTAAATTAATATATTATATCGTTAGGCCGATAGAATTTTGCGAAACTTTTTCGAGAAAAAAATCATTAATGATTTCGGTAAAATCTAGCTGCCAGAGTAAATCATTCTCAATTGCTGAGTACGGATAAATTTAACGAGCTTATTTGCCTCAACGTAGTTCGTAGGCTGTTTTTTATAATTTTCACATATTGTACATTATCAATGTAATTTCAATGTTTGGGAATGTACTCGTAGCTCTGAAATTTTTATTCGCAAACATTTGATAATTATACAAACTGGACCAACTTATCACCCAGACAATGTTCCAAATCGTCTTTGTACAATTTTACAAATTTTTTGAATTTCCGAAACGTTTGACCGATTTTCTTCAAATTTTATATCTACTTTACTTTTATACGATTCTTTAAATGAAAATCAGTAGGATATCATGAAATTTGCAAGTTAGAGCGATTCGACGATTTTTCATAATATTCATAAAATCTCAACCATTCGATCGATAATTCTCAAATTGAATACCGATCGTCCTTTCATGATACTTTATTTGTAAAAGACAAATTTTCACACAAAATTTGCAAATCTGTGGAAAATAACTTGGTCACGGAAGTTTTTTGAAAGTTTTAAAATCCCGTCAAATTCTCAACTGTCGAGTAATTTCGACAAAATTTTCAGTGAATGTATAGGTTGTATAGATTAATGCCTGTGCGAAACGGGAGCATTGTGGCTCAAACCGTTCTTAAGTAACAATCGTTTCAATTTTACAACATCAGAACATACACACGTATGCAGAGATTTTTCTTAAATATGAGTTTTCGATATTTTCGAACATTTTGAAGACATTGACATCGAAAACTGGAAAAAACAATTTCACCGTTACGAAGCTTTCTCCATAATGAACAAGCAAAAAAACAATGCCTCACGAAAGTGGGAGAATTTTTATTTTTATTTTTTTTTTTTGTCAGAAGAGTGATTTTTTTCATACTTTGCATACCATTTGTTAGCAGATTTTACCTAAAAATTTATATTGTCGGGGCCCCGGGGCTTCAGCCTCTATTTCCCTCTCCTAAATCCGGCCCTGATGCCAGCAGAGCTGTTGTGATAATTTACCACTCCCCTTTTTCGTTGTTTAAATAAATCGTTGGCAATTTCGAACACAAGATAGTTATTCGTTTCCAAGTGGCTGTACATTATGCATAATTCGTATACGTATAAATGGGGTTATAAAGCAACGGACGAGGAGAGCATTAATTAATTTTCATGACGCGAAACATCGACGAAGTTATCGCGCGAATTATATCCGCCTTTTAAGTAACGCCTGTAACGTCTCAGGTAAAATAAACACCCGATTGCGCATGCGCCAAGTTTATCCCCTGCTCAGACAGGCTGGCCAACTTTGTCCGGTTGGACTTCGAGGCGAAATATCGGTACGCGCAAGCATTTTTGAGGTTACGTTGACGTAAGCGTAGACCCGTCACATTTTGATCGCCTCGAATCCTCGACGCAACATAATCTCGAAACGCATTTAAATTAGGGTAGCTTGCACCTGGACGCAACTGATTTGGCAAGCCTGACAATAAATCGAAAAACTCGGTGGGAATTTGATGGATCTACCAATGGAATCTACATTATTTGGCGCATGCGTATTCGGGTGTTCAGTTTCGAGATTTTTCGCGTTTCGTTAGGTTCGTACTTGATTAAATTCCCAGATAGACGACAGAAAAACGGGTAAAAATAATTGAAACGGATGAAACTGTTTTCCTTTCACGTGAAGTCGACTGCGAACGACGAGCAGTTGCCACGGAACGCTTTGCGATTGCCCGAAGAAACCCAGGAGCAGGTTCGTTGATTCGTTACCTTTCGTCATCTTTGATTATAACACCTTCCCGCAATTGGTAAATTAAACGCCCCGAACCCTCGACGACGGCTGAGTTCGGATCAATCGGGCGAAGGACGAAGAATAACGTCGAGCGTCCTGAACTTTACTGAGGAGATAATTATTACACTGGGTGATAAAAAAACGGTAGAGTACATCACGTCAAACGAAGCCGGATTACGAGATCCTTGTGTGCTTACGGATATCCCTCGTGCCCTCGATCCTGGGAGTTTGAACTCGACCCGGATCACAACGATATTTCGCTTCGCAGAAATGTTTCTCTTCTCATCCTCCACGCTGATCGACCCCGATAACCGACTTTCGTTCCGAGTCCCGTTTTCATATGGCGTCAATTTTACGGAACTTGTAGGTATTGACTGTTCGATTGATATCAGATTTTCTGCGAATTCGAATGAGAACGAAGTTTCTTTTTTCTTTCTTTTTTTTTTTTACTCTTTTTCAATTATCGAAACGAACAAACCAGTTTTACCTTAATTTGCAGCAAACAAAATCGCGTCAAAATTTAAAATCTACACTTCGTCATTTTATAATTGATACATATGAAGCATTCCTTGTGAACTCGACCACTTTTTACAATATGCGTTCAGAGCTTTTTCAAATTTTTTCATAAATCCGTAAAGCTAGTTTGAAAAAAATTTCATGAATTTTTTCAAATTTTCAAAATGAATTCATTTTTCTACTGTATTTCTGTTTCAGGCTTTATTCTAATTTTGCTACTTTTCGGAGAATTTAATTATTTCTGTGATTACGCATTTGATTCATTGTTTCACTCTTCGATCATCAAAGTTGCCACTTTACTAATTCCATCACAAGTTCTGCACAGTATGATGAAACCTTGGTAAAATTTTCGAGAATATCGAAGTGTGTTATCCGATATAAACAATATTTTGACTAAAAAACGGCGTGAACATTGTAAATAAAATTACAACCAAGACTGCGTCGGAAAAATAGCCGAAAAGTGTAAACCGCTAGCATTTACACATTGTGATACGATTCATAACCATTCCACGTCTTGATAATCTTTTCTGTCCAGTAGGCCTCCAAAAATTAAAAAACTTTGATGAGAGTTGAATATTGAAACGATGAAGCATCATTAAAAATCAGATACAAATATTTATTACAATTAGCATCATAATATATTATTTTTTCTTTTCAAATCGTCGTTATTTGCTGTATCGGTATGAATGACATAATACCTAAAAAAATTAACGTGGCTCCCGTCTAAAGAGGTGAAATAAACACGGAAGAAAAGAAATCTCGTTTATAAAATGTTTTCTTCATCTACAGCGTGAAATTGCAACGTTGCAGGTCAGCCGGCGTGACAAGGCAATGAAAGGTAGACAGGATCGGAGTATTTCTCACTCGACAAAGTGACACGAGACTGAAATTTCCAGCCATCTTATACAGTCTTCCTGTTTCCCACGTTCACGGTCGCTTAATTGCAGGGAGACAAGGTTGAATGAAAATACAAGAGTTAATTAGATTTCTTAACCACTTCCCTATTTATTTATAAAGTTGATCTAGCAAGGGTCAAGGATATCGCTGGTTCGGACTCGGAATTCTTGTTTATCCTAAAAACAGACATCGTTTTTCACAATGAAGAAAGTAGGTTTAGACGCGAGAAATAAATACAAAGGACCAAGAAAAACGCACGTCACCGCTAAAGCCGTTTGATTGAAGCACGGAGGAAATTCTCTTTTTCAAAATGTGTGATGAAAAGTTAATCGCGAAATATGCAACGGAAGGAATACACAAGAAGATATCTGTTCAAAAATTTATTGAAATATTGAATCTTCTGATCGAACGGTACTTATCAGCATAAAAACAAACTGGAAAAAGTTATTCGTTTCGAAATCTGCGAGACGGTGGAAAATGTCAATGGATTTGAAAAAAAAAAAAAAAATAAATAAAAATATGTGCCATAAAAAAGTAATAACTAGTTTAAGTGTTCTTTGTGATGATGGACGTGGCGAGAAAGACGATAATAAAGCTCGCTCCGTTGATAATTTTTATCACCGGTAGAGCGGTCAAATTTGCGACGTGTAAAATGGTTTTTAAGGCTATCAAAATTTAACGACGCTGCGCCTTCGCCGATGGACAAACCGCAGCAGGCCGTTGTTAACAGATGTTATCAAATTACCGCGAAGCCCGTGATCGAAAAAGCTCATCAATCACGATCAAAGCTCGAGAACCAGAAGACCGTGGGCTGAGCAAACTGCGAGAATCGCGTACTTTGGGCTCCAGATTTCACCCGAACGATTCAAAAAGCCAGGAAATATACTCGACGTCTTTAGAAGAATCAACGACACGGTCAAAGTAAAACTTGTTTCGGTTGCCCGATCATCGATCCACAGTTTCATACTCAAACTTGTATATTTTTATGGAATTAAAGTATTACGGTTAGTCATTGAAGCTTGTCATAAAAAGTCAGAACTCAATTTTAGGTCGAGAACGATTTTTGAACAAATACAAACACAATTTATCCAATCGCAACCGATGTACAAAACTAAAGTTGAACTTCTCGAGGGTTAAGCAAACTCGCTACTTGAATTGTAACAAATTTTTTTACAACAATATGACATTCTAATGAGGTTTTGAATGCAGAGTCTAATCGATTCGAATTTATTGCACAACGTGTTCAAAATAATTCTATTATCGTAGATAATGACATGAGAAAAAAATTTGACCAGTGCAAAATAAAAATATGTATGTTTTGAAACTGTACAGCAGCTCTAAATTGAACAGAATATAGTTTTGCTTGTTCGATGATTACATGCCGTGTCATGTTTTGACTGATTGTGAGTATTCTCCGTTTGATGAACACAAAAAAAAAAAAAACGTGGTTGAATCAGGCACTGTTATATGCATTGAATACCTAAGTTTGAATTTGGTACAGAATTGTCTTCAACGACTGGAATGAATTCGATTTGAATGGAAATTGCAGAAGTTTGCTTACCTATCATCAGTTCAATGCAGTTCGAATAAAAATCGTTCGTTGCGAATGAGTAAAAGAGTCATATAAGGTGAGTGTGCCAGTTATTGATCCTGTCCCAATCATTGATATTTCTTGGTTGTATCTGTTTGATCCTTAATTTTCAAACTATCAAGAAATAAATTTCTAGGGTCTAGCCCTCTAGCAATGGGTTTTAGTCATCGAGAAATTCACAATTTGTGCCGTCGGTTTATAATTTTGGAAAATGTAAGGTTCAATAATTGGGTCCAAATATGTCAATAACTGTTACACTTACCTTACCGCATGCGATTGCAAGTTCTGCAATAACTGGAGTTCCTAACGCTACTGTGACGATCGTAACCATGGCATCTCCATCAGCATCTATCCGTGAGGAAAATTGCGAGGAAAGAAGGTTTTCAAAAAGCACTAGCAAAGAAAATGTCTTTACCACGTGAGGTGGTATTTCAAGTCTACAGGGTAATGCAATTTAAACTCAACCTGGTAAGCCAAAGCTCGTTGGTTGGTGCATACCTAAATCAGAGAGTGCAGCTAGGGCGCATCGACGTAATGTTACGACCCAGCAGGCTTAGGTGTGCAACGAAATCCGATAAAGTTAAATTTGACGTCAGCGAGTTTGCCTAGGTCCTCATCCTCCACCTCGAGACTCTGGTTAAGCTCTACAGATTTTACAAAGTCCCCGAGGTGGGGGTCAGATGACTCCGAGATTGATAAACAACGAGCGCTCGTCTTTCGCCCGAGATAAGATCCTGGAAGAACATCAATTTTTCTCTCCATCACTAGGCTTGACCCCGTTTTGCACAAAAGAACAAACAAGACAAATCATCCTTTAGTTGAATAAGCGGTAAATGACGACGGAGAATAAAACCTTCCGTTGAATCACGGGAAAACTCGACAGGGACGCAGTGTTGCCAATTCGATGATTTTGTAACTAAATCTAGAGTTATTGAACATCGAATTGAGATTCTTTTGTCCGCTTAGCCACACGGCTTAACCTTAGCGATTTTGCAAGGGTGTTCGGAGAATTTTGCAGATTTTTAATAGCCCGTAGTGATTTTTGCGGTCGTTTGAGATTGTCTAGGGATATCTAGTGATTTTTCATTGCCGATGTTGTTTTTCACTCTACCATGAGGCAGGTGTCCCGTCATTCGAAATCAACACGGAAAAAAGCCTCCGATAACTAAAGCGTAATAATTTTCCGTTAGAAACGTCGACGAAATTTTACTAACATCCGAACAAGTTTGATTACAGTTTTTGCTACCGACCGTCGGTAATTTACATTACCTCAAGTATCTTCACTGGTGGAGTTTTATGGTTGGTCGTTTAACATGAGTACAAGTGAGGGCTCTTCTATGACTAAAAAATATTTGTAAAAAATAAATGACTGTAATTTTTTTTTGGTCGTTGCAATGTGAATTTGTCTTTACGATCTAACTATTGTGTAGATTGTTCGTCAATTTTTCGACGAATATTGGAGATTTCTGAGTTTGTAATATCTAGGGATTTCTAGAGATTTTTTAATACTAATATAGCGATATGTTTTACTCGACACTTGGCAACACTGCACGGAAGTGAGGAAAAAGTTGGATTTTGATTAGCGGAAGCTCTCGGTTTTACCCATGAAAAATCGAAATCACAGCAGTGGTTGTGTATCCTGTTATGCGTAAACATGGGCATGTATTACACGGTACATTGTGAGTCAAACTTTGCGATTCGAGAAAATTGGGCTTTTCGCTCAGAGCGGAAAACAAGTATCATGTACGCTAGCTGTTCAATATTCGGGGAACATCCTCGGTTCTGATTTAATAACATAGAAACCCGAAGCTTCACAATAGCCAGGCGGATACCAGCGTCGCTGAGAATCGTGAGCTAAAATCACTTCCGCTGACACTACAAGGCTCATTAGTCTCCAGCTATAATGCGTTTAACTCTGTTCACAAAGGAACCGCATTATTAACACATTTTACAATCAGAATTTCGGATAATATTCGAGAAATTTGAGATATTAGGTACTCGAAAATTTAGGCAAACGATCGAGACTCTGGAAGAAAAATGGACCAAATTGACTAGCCGCAAGTTCAGATAAGTGAGGTTTAGTTTTTCATTTACTTCAAAAGTATTTCATCGTTGATTCAGGCTTTTGAGACTAACGGTAAGATCTTATTACTTGTCGAATCCTAATTTATGGAGAATATTCGTTGCTGAATAGAATCTCTGTATAAGTTGCCAAAATTAAGTTTTTAATAACATTAACACCTTTTCTATATAAAGTATAAATTTATTAATTATAATCTGTAATGATTTTGCATAAAATGTTTTCTTGATTAACTGATTGTGAGGTAACGAAGAAAGACACATTTATTTCATAGAGTTTGTAGTGAATTTGAATTATTTATCGACAAAGTGATCAAAAATTGTTCACAGTAAAAAAGAATTGGCCAAATGAATGTTTAGTTGCTGCGGTTGAACACCAGTTGACGTAGCTGAAAATTTCTCATAGTAAATATATCAATGATTTAATCAACTAATGTTTACTTGCAGCGGCTAAATTTTTGTCTCTGATTTATTTGACTGAACTGATTTTTTTTTGCAAGTTGACATCGAGAAGCCGTCCATTTTTGGCGAGTTTGAAATAGTAAAGTTTAAAAACATGATTGCTTCAAAATTAATAACAACGCGAATTTTTTAGTAAACTTTTGCTAACGAATACAAGTTCTGTGGATATACATTCAAATTCCGATTTAATTAAACTTCATTACCACACAGAGTGAGTTAATTGATACATCCGAAATTCTAAGTGAACAAGAATTTAACTGAAAAGTCATACTGCGAGTTTGGCCTTTTGTTTACAATCACGTGCCAATAACGCAAATAAAATGTGAATATAAAAAGTACCTTTAACGTAAAAAAGGCTCGTAGCCGAATAATTTTTATTTTACTTTACACATTATACATAATAACGTATCAAAAACATCGAGAATCGGTGCGGATATGAGATAAATTTTAACGCTCGTCCGTTGTAAACGCATTTTGCCTTACGATACGATCCGCGATTCAACTCTACAGAATTCGTTCATCCAGTAGCTCTAGTATGTGATACGGGAATGGGTAGAACGCGGAAATAAGGAAGTAGCATAAAGACGGAACCAGTTTATGACGGGCGAAGTAGTAAAACCCCTTTATGGGCGAACGCGTCGTTCGAAATCCTCGAGACTCGCTATGCCTTCGTTGCAAATTGGTCGAGTTATACAGGAATAGTTAGTTACCTACAGGTACAAGTGGCTACGCTAATTTTGAAACGGTTAATTTTTGTCTACAAGTCAGTTAGGTTGGCAACGCCGAATCCGTCCGCAGCGCTACCGGCGGCCGGCCGCGAAACAGGCTCAATCTCTGTAAAGATAACATAACCCGTGATCGTAGAATTTTTGATATTTAGGTTAGATTTTGCGGTCGTGGGTGATGTTATTTTTGTAAATATTGAGCCTGTTTCGCGGCCGGAAAAATTTCATTTGTCATAGTGACTAGAAAAAGTCAGTAAAACATTCAGTAACCGTTTTGCGCTATCGTCGATCCTTTTTCGGTAACTGCAAGGCAAAATAACTTTCTTCGGTTTACTGTACTTTTTAAGGCTTCAACGTCAATTCATTCTTGCACATTTTAATTAAATTTTCGCAACAGTTACAAGAAAATATAGCAACAATGATCGTAATGAGAAAGAATAACGGATACTAGAATTTCCGGTAACAGCTAGAAAACTAATTTTCATTTTCTACCTAGAACTATATTTTTCGACTGCGGTAAAAAATGATAATAATCAAGGACTGAGCGTTAACCGGAACCAAAAATTTCTATCAGTGTGCGGTCTGATTCGGCATTGCCAACGTCACCGACCCGTCGAATAAATTAACCAGCTCCGAATCACTGCGTTGAAGTGTACACCTGTATTTTCATCGATTGATTTTTGAAATGATTGAAAACCAAGTTTCAACAAGTTGTACAATGCCACAATCACGTCGTTCTTTTATCTTACCCTATTCCATCGTTTCGCCCCTGTTCTACCATTCCTACCATCCCACAAAAGCTTGAATTGCAAAGGTGCTTTTCCGTTCCTGGAGTTAGAAATTTGTATTTTCAGATCTAGAGAATTACGTCCAACCATCTTCAGACGGACGCCTGTATTTACGCGTGTGATAAATTTTCGTTCACCGATATCCGATTGTGTTTAATGGGTTTTGAGTAAACGTATTACATTGCATCGAACAAATCGGCAATTTTTTCCGTTACGGAATAATGCTGTTCGGCTTTCCGAACTTTTGGTTATCCAAACGGTACCTGGTTCCAATTAAATCGTATAATCAACGTTCTGCTATAACCGAACAACGCGAGATTTTATGACTGGACATTTTCATGCTTCTTTTGTTTCAACCCTCTACCTAATTTCTGCGACAGACAGAGAATAAAATTTATTGAAAAAAGCTTTTACTCCAAATAATATTGCGGGTACATGGATGTAACGAAACACCAACGAAAATTTGAGAAAATTCGATTAATTGTAAGTTACTGTCTGAAAATGGTATCGAATTTTGTAAAAATTAGGAGAATAAAGTAAAATTTATTCTATCGCTGTGTAGAATCAATTATTCAAAATCTAAATCCTTGTATTGATCCTTGGAGTTTGAATTTCTTCAATTTTTCTACTGCGCTTTTACCTTACTGGCACCCAGTATTTATTATCAAAATATACCGTCTCTCGCCTTATAGTCGAACGATTGATCTGGAAAGAAAATATGACGGACACTTCCTCACATGAATGGCACATAAGCGGGCAGTAAAATCGTTGCACCGTGATGAACAATATCGCCTCGTAGATTTTTACCGACGACTCGATTTTATACTTTCACTGTGCGACCCTTAAACCTCTTTTCACTTTTACTTCTTCTCGGTAACGATAATCAAGTAAAATTGTTTTTAAAAGCTGCCAGAAGACTATCCCGTTGAGTTAATTCAGTTACGAGTCACATTTCAAATGGAATACAAGAATCCGGTATATTTTCACATTTTTTTTTTTTTTTTCAGCACTCCAATGTCAATATCTTTGGTGTTGCGCGTGATCGAAAGGCTCGTAAACATGGCAAAACTGTCCCGCAGGATGATCTTCAAGCTCTCGTATCTTCGATCCTATTCATCGCACCGGGTCCCGATAGAGCTTGTGTCAAAGCTAATGTATTTTGCCTTCGAAACGCGTATCTAAGTACGAAGTAATGAATCACACGCTTCGCGTATAGAACGTGTTTATCCAGGGTGGTCACATGTTTTTTGTAAAAAAAAATTCTACGACCTTTCCCGGTTTTCCACGACTTGAAACGCAATTTTTCCCTGACATTTTATCCAGTTTCATTGAGTTACCAAGTCCTAAATCGTTCAGCTTATTACCTCTACATTCTATTTAAATTCAATTGGAATTAAAGAAACATTTCTTACGTTCAAGTAAGACAAAAATAAGGGCAATAATGACAATTCAGTAAAAAGCACAAGCGAATTCCGGGCGACGCAATGATATCGAAATTAAAAAAAAAAATTAGGGGAAAGCCATTTTATTTTGCCTCCGCGAAAGATGTAAATTTGTCACCTAAAAAAAATTACTCCCAATTCCAATAAAAAAAAAAAACTGATGTGCGTACAGATTAGTCAATTACCAAAATAAAAATGTGAAAAGTAAATAATTACTACTCGATATTCGAGCATATAAATCTTTTTCGAAATCTCTATTTGTACCCAATCTTACCCTGTGTTTGTACGGACAGAGAATTGAGATTGTTAAAATTTCTCACAGTTGAACACTTGACTTTTTTAACGATATAGCGAGAACGAGTGTAATTTTAGGTGGAAATTATCCATTCCAATTAAAACGTGCACACTATAGCCACGAAGGTGGAAAAACACTAATGAGAGGCTATCGCGAGTGAATATTTCTCTGAAATCGTAAATTTGTTAAGTAATTATGAATGTCTCGTAACTTCACTCAGCTTTAAGGTCTGTTTCAAAGGGGTTTCCACTGCTATTACTGTAAATCTTGTTATTTGAGAAGAAGAAAAAGCTACAGAGGGTCCTCTAATTATTTCGAAACAAAGTCATACCTACTTACAATTAGATACTTATAACCAGGCGTCGTCTTGTGCGCTGTTAGAAATAATTTAAGAAAATGTGAATTTTTTTTTTGTACTTAAAATATACTTCAAAGTTTTTTTGCTTTTTTGCGCATTTCTGTTTTCATAATTAGCATATTTGTGTCAATTAACTGAAACGCGTAAAATCAAGAGATCAATTTAATAGAAATTCTGAAATATTGACAAATTTTTAGACGTTCAAAAATCACCTTACGAATTATAAGACTGACGTTAAAATTGTTGTTACTCGCCAAAAGTTGGGGTAATAATTTGATCGACGCCCAAGTTTAGTCACACTTGACGTCGAAATCCAATCGATTCAATAGACTATAACAAATTGTCAAAAAATAAAGATGTCGAATAGATTAGGTAAATAGATTTAATATTGGAGCTAGTAAAATATTCAAAAAAATTTACAATCCCTATATCTCGTCCTAAATGATAATTAGAATCGGATCAAAAATAATAGAGTTTATTCATTTTATATTTTCTGATCTTGTGTTGTTCGAATTTCCTCACAGATTCATTTTCATCACGTAGTAGGTATTTCGTTTCATTTATGCTCACTATCATCGGCGCAAATAACATTATCGAAGATTTTTAAAACAGTTTTTTTTCATCTCCCTCAATCCGTGAAAGATCGAAGACGAGAGAAACGATTTCAGTTCGTTCAAAGTAAATGATTTATCTTTTACAATCGAGTAACAAAACTAGACTTAATCTGGAAAACGGCCTTGTTCGAAAATAAAAAAAAAAAACCTACATTTTGGGAAATCGAAATTTCACTAGAGGAACTTCGTTGATGTAACGAAACATGAAAAAATAAAATCAATATCTTCAAATTTGAAAACGAGTTTGTAGAACTTGCGACGATAAATTGCATACCTGACTGTTTAAATTCTGCACTCGCAGCGTAAGATTTACCGCGTTTTCGACAATCGCAAAGTGGCGAAAAAATGATTTTCCAAAAATGTATCGTTATTTTTTAACAAGGCGCCTACACGCAAGCTTGTAGAAACATAACCGTGACAGTCACCGTCCGTATTTCTAATCACCGCAACGGTTGTTTCACCACGTAATTAAAGCGCACTCGGTGTAATTGATCTCGGATGAAAAGCTTCGACCAATATCATACGTACGTACGAACAGCCGGGCAGAAATGGGTCGCGATATTGCGGCTCACGGATTCGCGAGTCTATAATCGAATGAATCGATCGTACATCAATCGAGAAGTCCGTTTGTTATTAGGACTCCGATAACGAGGGACTTTCGAATTGATTAATAACTACGCGTGACCAATAAAATGTATCATTCTCACGTACAATTCCCGTCAGCAGTGACGTAGCCGAGAAAATCCATCGATCTCGAAAGCTCGGTATTCGAGCAATTTTCTATAATTTAGGCATAAATTGGAAGAGAGTAGCTACGCGATCGAGTTCGAGTGAAAATTACGTCCGGCTTTCAGAATTCGCTTTGTAAATTACAGATGTAATTGGGCGAATTCTGGATTTAGTTTCTTTGATTTTTTTTTTTTCTTTTTGTTTCACCTTTTTTTAGAAAAAACAGACGCGAGATTAAACGGTTTATTTAACCGCGATTTGTATTGAAAAAGATTTTTCGCACGAATCTGGTTTATTGGAAGGTGAGAAAACTTCGTTAGCTGTCGAAAATTGTTGAAGTTCTGAAATCTAGTGGTGCAACGATAATTTCATTACTCACGCTTCGTTTGCATAATTTCAACTCGCACAAATCTCGCTACTGCTAGTTAGCTAGTTAGATCAAAGACATATTCTAGTGGATATCTAACCTCGGGCTGCTACGTTGCAAAGTTACAGAGCAATCATCCGGGATATACGTTTAATTATGATTGGCACATACCGTGTACTTTGTAATATGATTGGAGAAAATCGATATAACGCGACTTGGAATTTATTATGTTTATGAAAAATTTCAGAGTAACTAAAAAGATCCATTTTTCTTCACCGTGACGTAAATAACAGCTAAACTTTGTTAAGCTCGACGCAAGGAATTGTCAAAGTTCGACTATTGATCCTGAACCAGATATTCCATCAAAGTTATGAAAACTGTTTTTCTTTTAATCGAACAACGATAACTCCAGTTTTTCTTCGGATCGCGAAGGTTTCGCGACAATTATCTTCTACAAAAATAACGATATCGAATTATCATAACACCATCAGCCGATGAACCGTAATCCACAATCTTGTTTCACCCCTTAGCTTATTTCAAATCGGCGAACGTAAACTGCGAGGAAACTGCGAACTCGAAGAGGAAATAAAGAAAAAGAAGAAAGGAAAATCCCTCGACTTGGTGATTTAAGAAGATTCAATTTGAGAGTCACGTTTTGTTTACCCGAGAGTCTGATTTCCTTTTAAATCCTCCTGAATAAAACAGTCGCGTGAAAAAAAAAAGAGGGGTTGAAAAATTGGCTGATTTTCTTTATCATCCCTTCTCTCGAGCGCCACACCGACTCAGACGGGGATTTATTCGATAAATCAGGACCAGAAGCTCCTTCGCCAACGATGCCCAGAGCTTACATCCTACGCCTCATAAACTACGCATCCATAAATCAAAGCTCCTAATGCATTCGATGGACACACAAACCGTTTTATAATTACCATCGCGTAGCAATCCGGTAAGGTAGTAGCGAATTCCGATCGCGGTTCGAAATAAATCTTGAATTTCTTGGCGTTGCAAAATGTGGACAAAGATTTTTTTGTTATTTATTTATCCGCGGTAGAGGCACATTAATACGGTTTGACAGTTGAACAGGATTCATTTGAAAATAGTTTATAACGTATTTGTTTTTGTGTTCGGTCCACCGTTTTAAACAAAAAGTACGAAAAGTTTTTGCTGATATCTCGACTCTGGTTGCTTTGACAAAAAAAAATTCCATCATCATTTTCGAAGATAATTTAACTACTCACATGACCGTATCCTTAATCCAGTAGAAACAAAATGTTATCCCGATGTAAAATAGTCCAAAGTTCCTGTATTCAGAACACGTAAAAAGTCAGAGAAAAGCTGAAGCTCGGATGTTTGTTACGAAAATTAAGAAAACCGTTTACTGTGTAGCTTTTCGTTATCAATGTTTGCAGAATTATCTCCTATGATTTAGTTGAAAATTCATTTTTCAGTGGAAACAAAACTGAAAGAATGGAAATGAATTAATCTACAGTCAAACGCAAATGGAACATTGCAAATTGCAATTCTTTTTCAAATTGTATATTCGAGTATGGTTCTTACTGGTTTTGGGATTAGCAAGTGTTCACTCTCAAGGAAAAACAGCGCTCATACCCAACATATATTTCTTGAAATGCATATTTCGACACGTTGTTTGAGACCATTTTATTTCCTCTAATTAACCGTAACAGAAATCAGTTTTTGGATTTCGAAAAGTTCGATTTCGTATCTTCATTCAACGCCGTGGATCGAATGTGCAAAAAAAAAAAAACTGTCCTAGAATTAAAACCAGACGCGGAAGAAAAATTTTGTCCAAAATAATTTTCGTAACTCGAATGTAAAAAATTTATCCAACCGTGATTCGGATTTCATTTTTCTATTTTCATTCGGGAACTTGACTCGACATTACGACAAGAACGCGGCAATTTTGTTTTTCGGGGTTTGAATAAGCATTGGAATAGAATTTCAGGGTGTGATCGATTTTTGTTTACCTCGTGTAAACTTTGAGATGTAAGACGCTGAAGACGCGAGGCGAAAACCGTTCAAAGTTTACACAAATACGGATACTCGACTGAGAAAAAGTCGGATAGACGTACCTTGGTCCTAAATTTTGACCGAGAGGCGTGAAAAAACGCCATGCAATTGAGATTGGAAACGTACCGCAACTCGGCACGCTTCCTGAAGTAGATTCGAACGTATAAAATTTATCTAAAATCGATAGGTACAAACTTCAATCTAAGACTCGGATGTTTCCACGCCTTATTTCTCCGAGTATCCAAAATCCCAGCTCGAGAATAGGAAACGTACCGTAATTTATGCGGGTGAATAAATTTCCGATAAATTTTCAAATAACAATTCCAACAACAAGAAGTAACATTCGGCGATGAAACATAAACACGTCAAGGTTTACCGAGATTTCACATTTATTTTAGTTTTCCCTCTTCTACTTATTTTGTCGAATTTTTTCCATTCTCTTCGCAAATGGCGGTCCGTAGATTCAGACAATTGATAACGCGTGTTCGTCTCTTTACTTCCGGTGCGAAGGTAACGCGGAAAAACTTAATCCTGAGACAGAGATATTCCCAAGTATCCACAATAATAAAAATAAGAAAATCGAGGAGAGGAAATATCGAATGCTGAAAAATTCGAAAGTCTATTTTATTGAATTTAAAAATCTAAAACGTCCAAGTGCAGAAAAGACATAGATGCATTTTCAAATTCCAAGTAATAGATTTTCGCGATATTCTCACCCGTCGAATTATTTTACGAATAACACACATCTGACATTAATTTACAATTGTTCGAAAGCCTTTTTAAATTGTGGATCGATGATTATATGTTTGAATAATTTTTGAGTACATCTCTCGCCAATAATTCTACTCTAATGTCGACTTCTAGCCAGAAATTACGTCGTTTATTAATACAACAATTTCTTACAGACAAATAAAATCAAAAAAATCAACAACACATAATTTCGCATAAAAGTTGCTGATATGTAAGTCTGTGACTTAAAATTTTCCAGTGCGAGAAGCACTGAAATATGTAACAATAATTGTCACAGTTGCGCGCCTGAAGCTTTGTACGCATCACTGAATAATCGAAAGATTATAATCCGTATATTAAATTGTCCCGACGATACGATCCAATAAATCAATTCGTTCGAGAGTTTGCCGCTTAAAGTAACAAGCAATTACTGTTCTAGTTTGCAGCCAGATGTTCTCAGACTTTGTTTTTTTTTTTTTTTTTTGCTTTCGCCCCGCAAATAGAATCGTATTAAAAAAAGAAAACTGTTCGCCAAGTTTCGAATCATAAATTCAACTCCAAACGCGTTATATTTGCCTAGACATATAATAGGTATTTTCTAAAAAAAAAATTAAACTCGGGATAATACCTGCTGGGTTTAATCTAAGGTGCAGGGTGTGAATTTCACAAGGGGTGAAAATGCCCGCATAAATTTTTTAACATTAAAACTCTTTAAGCCTCCGTGAATATAAATTATGACGTATGCGCACATCGTTTAATAACGATATAATATACCTTTAATTGACCAGGTTTGTGACTCCACTGAAAAAGGTTCGTTCCTATAATTTACGAAGGGATCAAAATTACAATTGTTTGTGTATTATTATTTTTTTTTTAATTTTTTTTTTTTTTTTTTTTTTTTTGAGGGATTACAGACGAATATAAAACGGCTGAAAAAGACCGCATATTGAGAATTTATGTCTCGACAAACGAATTATTTGATTCAATTTGGATTTAATTTATTCTAAAGTATGTAGATCAAGCTGTAATTAGAGCACTTTTTATTTGAATCAAGTAATAGAAAGCGTTGTTACATACAATAACGTCAATCATTTTGTTTGATATCTGAATAAAGGGTTAAATCGATTTACTTCAAATTTGAAGACAGCATTTTTCGATAGCTCAGTCTGGCTGCCACGATCCAAAATGTTTCTTTTCGCTAAAATGGTAAGAATTTGAAATGAACGTTCGTATTTTCATTCTAAACTTGCGACTTTATGTTTTATTCAACTAGCAAAAGAGAAAAATATCATTATCAAAAAATTGGGATCGTGGGAAAAAAGATAAACTCTCCAAGCATCTCAAACTTTAGATATCGTGGGCGCTGTAAAACAGTTTATTGTTAATAACAATGCTTTCGGTAAATCGATTCCATCTAAAAAATAAAAAAAAAATGAAAATAATCAACCGAAGCTTGATCTACATATTTTTTAATAAAACAAATCTCAATCGAATGAAATGATTATTATGTCGAGATATGAATAGCCAAATATTTGCCCACTTTTTCATCGGTCTATTCTTGTTTACACCCCCTTGAAATGGTATATCAGCTTTAAAAGTTAAAAGCTCGATACAGTGGAATGATTTCTTTCGAAAAATGTTCATTTGTAAAGGCGAGAACACTTGATAATCAAAATATCGAAATATATGTTTCAGAATACGACGGTGCGAAAAAATTAGATGTATATAACACATCGCATGCATGCATTATGACCCTCTTAAACGTTTCACAGCAATATAAACGATGTTCAATCGGCCGAAAAGCTACTCATTCAACGTTTTATTTTTATTTTTTCTTTTGCTTTCATTATTATCATGTTTTTTTTTTGTTTTACTTCGTGCAAAAACCTGCAGTAGAGCAGTCCAAGCTTAATCTAGCGAAACCTGATGAACTATCCTCCCAATGAGCAACTTGCTGCATGAATTATTAACGGTTATGACTACGTAAATGGCTCGCGGGATGCGTAAAGCTCTTTGTCCACTCTGCAAGCTCACTGGGGTAGATCACCTCTGAATGAACGCTTTTTATCACATAAAAAGGAGAAAAAAACTAGAAAAAAAAGAAAAAAACAAACTCATCTCTTTGTACGAATTAAAACGAATATATGGGTATACGTGTGAAATGAAAATATTAGCGATGAATATTTTCGAGTTTGAATTTCATCGGTTTTCAGTTCACTTCGAGTGACCTACTAAAATCGCATCAATTATCGGGACGAAGACGACGCGCGTAAAACAATACTTTCGAATTCAAATATTGTCATTCGTGTACGTCAATTTGTAATTTAATTTTTACCGTGAAGAAGAAAGGAAGAAAAAAAAAAAAAATAACAAAGAGAAAAGAAAGAAGAAAATACTCTCGTGGAATGGTAAATAGTCACATGGTCATACGGACGTTACGCAATTGGAATATTGAACAAGATAAGTATAAAAGCATATATTGCCGTACAAAGATGATATATATTTTCAATTGAAACACAATGATAACATTAATACTGACTTCGTGTATTATACTTGCGGATAATAATAATATATATATATTAATTATATATATTTATTGTAGTTGAAACAGATTGTGTTGATCAAATGATTTCCTTATACAGCTTACGCGTGTACTTAAACGCGATACAGATTTAGTGCGACTTACTTGCATATTTTCAATCACTAATCTACCATATTGTAATTATATATATATATATATATATATATATATATATATATATATATATATATATATAGAGAGAGAAAAAAAAGATTCGTCAAATTCGCCAAACGTACGAACTGTTCAGTCGAGAAAAATGTATCTTTCTCCAAAACTTCAGAATCGCATCAATTACATCGAGTTTTATTCGTTAATAATGATATTATTACAATATTTTTTTGAATCACATGAAATTTAGTTTACATAACGCGAGAATGTTTTACGCGTTTTTCCGTGCTTGTTTCCCGGAAAAAAAAGTATCCGTTTCTACGACGGTCTAGTGAGTCTGCAAATGCGCATGCGCGGAGTACCGAAAAGACAATTGTCAAGCCTGTGCGCATGCGCAGTCGCAACCAAATCTGACATTACGCGATCCTAACCTCAATTTCGTGCTTCGTGAAAAACCGCGTAGCATACTCTTGTTGTATAAAAAAATCGCGGACAGCAAGGAGGCAACGGTCTTTTCGCCTCCCTTGTTTGCAATATTCTTCTTCGGCTCACCCACGACTAATATTGCAAAATTACGCTCACCCCGAAAAAACCAAGTTTGCCTCCCTGTTACACAATGTGCTATTCCACGTTAAAATAATACTCGTTTAGTATGTTTGGCTGACTCGGATAAATATCTTTTCTCTCTTTGTAGATAAGTATACATTGGGGTACTTGTAATTTTTCTTTTCTTTTTATATATGACGACGCACAGGTTATACAGATTAAAGTTTCTATATTACAGCCATACGCTAAAGTATTTATACAGCTATGTATGTACGTTGATATTATGCAGTTTAATTAGATGAAGTATTAAAAATGTGCAAGCAAAGTGCTAATTGTACGACATCGTGTTATTATAATATATCAAAAGGCCTAATTTCAATTTACATCTACTCAGCTACTCTGCAATACCATATTGTTTAAATATACAAAATATCTCAGCGTTTTTACAGACGCACATGATAATACTTAATACGTCAAATGATAAATTCACGCTACAACGAAATATTGAACTCTAAGGAAAAAGAAAATTTAACCAACAAGATATCGAAATACCGAATCTCTGCATACTTGACTTGCGTTACAGATTCGTCAGTCTTTGGGTCGAAACCCCTCTCGTCAATATAGAGATTCGATAATCTCACGTTTTATGCGATTGATGTACGATCCAAGTTAGAAAAAAAAAAAACACGAGGATGATTAAGATGCAAATGGAAATTTCAAAGTCACTGAAAATCTCTTGTTCAATTTCAAGGAATTAAAACTCATTAATTGTCACTTGTTTCCGATATTTTATCACAAAGGAAAACATTTTTTAGCAATATTTTTTACTATAATATTGTAAAACCTAATCACCGAATGATATTTCTTTTCGCTGGTAAAAAAAATTTAATAAAAAATGTTGAACAATTACAGTGACTAGACAGATTGAAAACTTTAGAAACCAGTAGTGACAAAGAAAATTGTCTAGTATATGGTGAAAGGTAAAAAAAAAAAAATGTTGGCGAATTCAGTCTTCGGTTGGAAAATATGATTTTGTTTAAATAATAAGTAAAAACTCTGCAATATCTTAGCATTCAGTGAAAGTTTTCATTACAAATTGATTGTATATTTTATTAAATTAAAACCTAAAGTAGAAAAAAAATTATAAGATAGTCGAGGGAAGAGTTGAAATTCAAATTTTTTAATATCTAGCACTGAGAGATAATTGAAATTTCGTTTTTCCTATAACCACCTTAAATTTATTTCTTGAATTCAAATGTTCGTACCATCAGGCTAAAATGTTTTTCAGCCCAATGAAAAGTCTGAATTATACCAATGTATAAACGTTTAACGCAAATAATGACCGCGAATAAGATTCTATGCAAAAACTTATAGATTTTCAAATTTGCATTTTCGTTATTTTGATTATGATTGTTTCTTCGTGATTTCGATAATTTCCACAAGTACTTACAGTGACGAGAAGAAAAATACAGAAAAAATCTGTCGCACAACGTTTTCGGGTTTTCATTATTGGCGTTTTGATTCAACATTGGGAACTAATTATTTCATCTAAATTAAGCCATCCGTGAAATGACTAATCCATACGCAATGCAAATTTTGAGATATGCTGATGCATAATGAAATGGAAATCGTTTTTTTTTTCCCTTACAGATGACATTTGCGTATTGTTTGAAAATTTTCACACCTTCATTTTCTTGAATATGCAAACATCATTTGCATACATAGTACATACATCGGGAATTAACTGCGTCAAATAAATTCCGAGCATAACAGTGTGACTTGTTTTTTTCTTCGTCAAAGAATGTTTGATAATTTTCAAAGTCCAAAATCATACGTGACACGAAAAAAGGAGACGGTCGTATATTTCGTGGGTACGGTAAAAAAAAAATCGACAGTTTTCAAAAATTTATTGCATTCATTCGGACATAGTAGGGTAAAAATTTATTAATTTCTAGCTATTTTCAATTTAAACAAGAAAAGCAAATAAGAATGTCGAATACAAAATTGGTTGTAAAATTGTCTCTGTTGTTGGAAATTACATAAAAAAAAAAGACTTAGGTACTTGATTAATTTACACATTCAAGAAACTGAAGATGTGCGGATTTTTAGGATACAGTGCATTTTGTTTTTTTTTTTTCACCGTTCACCTGATCAATTGAAAAACAAAAAGACGTAGTGCAATCTACAGTTGTTTTGTTTCCTTTTTTCTTCCATCAAACTTTACACTTGTTAGTCGAGCAAAGCCATTTTCATTACGCATGAATTCAGACTTCGATTTATTCAATTATTTGTTTATTTATTTCTCAATGTCTGTTATATAATATCAATGACTGTTGGTATTATTATTATTATTATTTTTTTTCTTTCGCATCATATATGGATACAGTACGTGAGTGATTTCTGGTACACAATCATACGTTTAGTACAGTAAATACATAATTACATTAACAAAGAAATACAGAGTTTCAAAAAAAAACGTATCCCCGTCGTTAGTTTATAAGCTTGTGTTTGAAAAAAATTTCGCAGGTATACCAAATATACAATAATTATTTATACGAGGGTGAATTCAATTAAGAGGATAAAAGTAACCGCGGAGTTGATAAGATTAACATAAATCAACAGATTATTCGTTAACAATTTCCGAATTACGAATTTACGGTTCACAATTCAATTGATTCAATAATCAACCGTAACTCACTGGCGGAGGCACAAAGAAAAATATGAAAAATTCCCATACCAGAGGTCAACATTAGGAAGAACAAAAATACGGTGTTTATTTTCTTACGCATAATATATATATATATATATATGCATGTATGTGTGTGTGTGTGTGTGTGTGTGTGTATGTATATATTAAAAGGCTACAAAAAACAAGCTTGAAATAGGAACATTTCTATTATCGCACATCATAGCACTACATAATAATAATACTTATGTAATAACTGAATTTCATACGACACGCGTACGGTGATGGATAAAATAATAGTAATAATAACAGTAGTAATATTAATAGCAATAATAATAATAATAATAATAAAACTTGTAAAAATCTACTCAATTTTGATTAAATATTATGGCAAAATTGAAAAAAAAAAAAATATAACATACAAACAAAAAAAATCTACTGCATAGTGTAAAGAAGATGGTGACCATGACGCTTGATTATTCAAACCTACATGCACGGTAGGATGCGTATTAAAATATACATTCCAAATCAAATGTAATAATATTATTTATACATGTATATTGTATCTATGTACGTATGAATAATTTTTTTTTTTTTTATATATATATACACAGTTATTGATATATGTAGGTATAATTATATTATTTACGGGTATATAAATGTGTATTATATGTTCGAGAATTGAAAAGGACAAATACGGATTTTCTAGGTCTGTTAAAAGCAATATTAATCCTGACACGTCAGCCTCGTTAATTATTATAATAGGTATGCAAGGTTATTTATAGCTTCGAAGGATCACGATTCACCGCTGCACAGTTATTACTTGTTGAGAGAAAGAAATGTAGAACGTGAAAAAAAAAAATTTAATAATTATTTAATTCAAATTAAATAAAATAATAAAAATAACGTACAACGCAAAAGGAACAAAAACTCGTAGTTACTTTTTTACGATACCTAACCTAAAATTCGTAGAATCTATCGAACGACGTGTTATTTAACATTGATTCATCTGATTAACCCCCGATGGAAGTAATTTTTTTTTTCTTTGCCTTTGTTTCAATTCCAGCATCGTACTGTTTATTGCCATTATTTCAAATTTCCTGCAATTTACTTCCCATTTCTCTGCGTTGATATTATACATTTTTTCTTTTTTTTTTTCAAATCTTGTTCAGATTTCCTTGAAAATTTTTTAAATAAATTTCACAATTCTTCACCAACTCGCATTATAAAAAAAGTTTCACCATCAGGGGCTGAACGTGAACATGTTGCCCATATGTTTTCTATTTGTTTAGAAGAAAATTAGACTGTGATCGGTACACGTTTTAATAATTGCTATTTCTTTTTACTATTTTTCTATGTATACGTACGAAATTTTTTTTGCATTTTGGGTTGAACGAAAGCAAAATCTTTGCAATAAGTACGTGGATAAAGCTATATTATTTATACTAGCTCCAGAATTTAGACATAATTCAAATGTAACGACAATTCGGTAATTTAAATCCGAAGAACATTGACTCGACCAACATGCGTCAAATTTTTCATCTGCAATTCGATTTAATGATTGTTCATTACCTCACTTATCCATTAATTTTTTACCCTCGATATTCCCAAATTTATCCTGAATCATACCGTAAGTACTCAAATGTCAGATTTTCCAACCCTCCCATAAATGCAAAATAATTATTTCGAGCATAATTACGTACGTAATCGGAGAGAATAATTAATAATTATCTAGCCCAGAAACAGACGTATCTACGCAGTTCAATATGCACGTCAGTCTCACTTAATCTAGTATTTTATCGTTACCTTTCATCAGTATTAATATTAACGTATATATGTTCTATTATTATCGTTATTGTTATCATTAGTATTATTATTATTATTATAGTATTATTTATCAATTTTTCATTATTATTATCGTGGTTTGCAATTACAATCAAAGTTATTGTTATTATTATCATTATTATTATTATTATTATCAGTAGTAGTAGTACTAATAGTAGTAGTAGTGGTAGTAGTAGTAGTAGTAGGAGTAGTAGTAGTAGTAGTATTAATGTTGTTATAATAATCATTCTTATTAGGAGTAAAAGATAGTATTTGACAACTCGTCAAAATTTTATTGATGTAAGTGATATAATTTGAATTACGGTTAAATTACCTCGTTCATACTCAATTATATTTGAATAAATATTATGATTATTTATTTGTTTATTCATTTTATTTTATTTCATTATTCATGTAATCATGTATTTATCAAATAGCTGCTGACTATCAATTTGAAAATAAGAAAAGTCATCAACGATGAGCCATACGTTTTCGAAACTGCTAATAATTATTTACACAATGTTGTTTCTTTTTTTGTTTTTTTTCTTTCTTTTTTTTTTGCTTTTTCTTTTTGAAATATTTATTATTTCGAGTGCTACACAGATCCGAATCACTACGATCTATCTACATAGATAGATGGCTATACCGAATCCTTACATGAGAATAAAAAACAATGGTTTTGTTGAATGATCGAAATTATCGTTTCGCAAAAATAAATTTTCAACGAATAATTTTGATACAGAGTACCGGTAAGAGATCACTATATATCTTTTAATTGTAATTAATATTTACTTCTATTATTTATTTGTTCATTCATTCATGCATTTTTATTTCTAAGTTCTATCTTATTTTTTTTATATATATATATTTTTTTTTTCCCTACTTCGTATCATCTCACGCTTTTTCTATTCTTCTGTTGTTTTTCTCTCTTTCGTACCAAGAGTTCTTCTTGAAAGGACTTGCTCGAAGCGCGCGCGATTCAACTTGCTCAATTTTGATTGGCTGACATCCGTGCTCGCAGCCTGAAGCAAACCTTCGCGACACGATGAAATTCCCTAGAATCGATTGGTTGACAAGTGACAGTCAACCATAACCTCTCACAGCGCCGCCGCGATCCGCTACGCATCGGTCACTCACGGTTACAATGCTAGTAACATTTTTACGAAGTTGGCTACGCCCATAAACTAGACGAGATTGACGAGCAGAGTAAAGATTACGTAATTTCACTTTTCACATTTCCCAACACCCAAGCAATCTGATTGGTTTGCAAAGCTTAGTCAACGAATCGGAATTCTTCGATGGTGAAAAATGTGAAAATTGAAATGACATAATCGACCCCTTGGTCCTTTTAAGAAAAACTCTCGGTATATCATCGTTAGTAAAATCATCAAGTATGAGCAAAAGTGAATTCAAAATATCTATCTTTCTGCCAAGATCGGATATTTAGAAATGAAAAAATTATTCATTCTCGCATTGGAACATGGAATAGGTGAAATTTTTTTTTTCTTCTTCAAATTACTTATTACTTACAAATTATATGTATATGTACCACCGACTTGAAAACGCTGTACCCCTATATATATAATACCGTACAGATTTATTTTTCTTAATTAGTCAATAAGGCCTACTAATAAAACTAATATATATTTATATGTATATATATATATAAATACATAAGTATATATATATATATATGTATATATGTGTATATATAATATCTTATACGCTTCGCCGAATCGTGTGGCATAATTCAGTCTCACAACTATACAATACAGTACATGTAAACAGCGCTTTTCTTATCATTGATCGATGAAAGAATACTTAAAAAATAAATACCTAAATAACAATAACGAATGACGTGATATTATGATATATTTGTTCTTCGCTATAGTATATATATAATGATGTGATCATCGGAAAAATGATACCTACTTCTTGTCATTAGGAATTTGCTCAACACAATTTGTTCGTCGCATCAGAGTATCGACGAAACATGTTTTCATTATTTTTTTTACTTCTTCATTATTATTACTGCTGATTGACTAGAGTACAAACGAATTTTTCATGTTTTTTCCCCCCTTTTTTCTTTTCTTTTTTTCCTTCTTTGCGTCATCGATGACAATTGGTGATTTGAAATTTGTAAATCTTAACGCTACTATGCGTACAACGCATGAAAATAATGAACTACGAGCAGCGAGTTAATTGGGTGAATAACTTCTAAAGCGAATACAAATCGATGAAAAATTTACATATATACATGTATATAACACATAAATTGAGAGTGATGATATATAATGCTGGTTTGTTAATTGAAACATAAATAAGTGATACGAAATCGTTAGAAAGCACAACGTTTCTATAGAAAACAATTAAACTTCAGACAGACATTTTCGTATCTGAAATAGTCGAAGAATTCAAGTTTTGATTTTGAGATAAAATTTTTTTTAGTCTCTCACAGTCTCAGCCTTGCGCCTTATCGATAAATTCATTAGAAATGTCGATATTTTGAATTAGGAATAAAATCAAATCGGTGATCCGATCGAACGATAAAATTCGATTAAATTCAGTGATTTAAGATTATCGTACGTGGTTAACAAATTTCACGTATAAATTGTATTAACGAAACGGTTTCTATTGCGTTAAGTAAAATTGTATTGCGCAAAAAATTAATATTATCATTTCATTACTATTATTATTTGTTTTGCATTTCGTAGATATAAATATAGAAAGTGTCTTTCATTCCGAGCGTAACGATAATTATTCTCGTCGTCAAGCATTCGCCATGATTCAGATTTTTTTTACCATTCGTAAGATACCCAGCAAAGAAAATCTTTTCAATGGTAAAAATGAACCTTCGTGAAATACCAGTCTTGATTAAGATTCAACACCATTTGAGAATAACGCCGTGTCTTGGAACTCAAGGCACAGACAATATGTATAACAGTATATTGTATGTATGTGAATTCTGTAATGTAATACAACTAGGTAACCGGTTTATAATGCCCAGCGAAGACCAGCCTGTCTATAATGAAGTCCATTATTTATTATAATCAAGTTCTGTAATGCACTTTTACTTTTAAGTAATTGCGGGCCTCGAGCAATGGGTAGATGGTAAAAGTTGAAGATAAACGATCCGTCTGTGAGTTCCGATAAGAAGTCTCAAAGAGTAGATATTACAAGAGAATAATACCAGACGGCTAAACATTAATGCGACGTAATTTTAATTAAGATTATTCCATAAAATTTCAGGCAGTAAATTGACAAACGTTCAAAGAACGAGATACGAATTTTAAGAAAGTTTCGATAAATTGACAGCATTGAAATTGTCGTAATAAGTAATTCAGAACTGTCGTCAAAATGCATAGATTTGACAAACGATTGATACGAAATTATTCATAAACCAATACTCGAGGCTTGGCCAATGTAACACTGCTTGGTAAATGTATAACAATATTTATAATATGATATGCAACATTTATAATCTAATCTTATTCGTTTACTAATAGTCAGTAATGCTGGGCATCCATGAGTAGATATTGTAACTGAAACTTGTTTTTCTTTCTTCAGTTTTGATTAACATTTAAAACGGGTATCTGTTTCTTTTCTTCCAATATTATTACATAATATTAAATTGGTTTTGAAGACGAAGAAAAGGAAAAAGAAAAGAACAAAAAAAAAAACAAAAAACTCAAACGAAAAACACAACATCGCATTGCTTACCAATGTAGTAACAGCTGATAATAAAAAAAAAAACAAAAAACCTTTTCCTTCTATTGTATAATATCATTGATTAATTAATCTGTGTAGGTCGCAGTTGTTGCGACTTCTCACTGCTATTGTAAACTTGTTGTATGTAAATATATTATATATAATAATAATATATAGCTGCATCTGTTAAGTAATTTGATTGTATGTGAGGTAAAGAGCCTGTTTAATATTGGTTATCTTTTCTTTTTTCTGTTTTTTTTTTTTTCTTTCTTTCTTTTTTTTTCTTTTTCAATCGGTATCCCTTAAGGCATCGCCAAGCCCTAATAAATGAGCTAATAGGCACGTTTGCTAGAGTCCATTGCCCTAAGATATACCTATATATGGAACTATTGTCATCTGTAAAATATAATTATAAAAGATCCTGAGTTGTACTGTGTGGTACTATGGCTATGGAACCGCATAAAATGGCTGAATGCCGCTTCCCTTCTGCTCGCTTTACAACTTCAAAAAACATAAGTGCCAAATACACGTAAACGAATCGTTATCGAAAAATGGAAAGCGAATCGACTTGTAAACATTTTCATCAAATATTGGCTACAAAATTCCATTTTCTGTGTGTTTGTCTCTTATAAAAATCAAAAGAGGTTTAAAACGAACACGAGTGTTTGAAATACTTGTATTCTGTCTTATCGGCAAATGTAATTATTAGTTTTGAAAACAATCCATTTTATATACTCCGGTAATATTGGAAGTAATTTTTAACGCTATTACCGTTTGTCGTAAAAATTGATTATCTGTATTCTTTCGATTAATTTCCTTATTTCATCCAATTGCTCGATCGATCTTTAAGATTCTACAAGCGTGTTACGCGCAGTTGAGTCGAGAATAAAAAAAAAAAAAAAAAAAAAAGAAGAAGAATACTGTTTTGGTAACTTTTTGAAATAGAAGAACGCTAAGCATCGAGGCAGAAGAAAGGAGCGGCACAAAGGCATCCTACTGCATCGTTTAATTGAATTAGCTGCATTGTTGCAAATCACGGTATGTAGAATAACTGTTAATTAATAAGTATTATTTACTCTGTTGAGCTGCTGGATTGGCTGTATATTGTAATTGTATGCATGTGAAAAATAGTTTTATATCATGTTACGAGCTATATGTTATTGCACATTGCGCGCTGTAACCATAATATAATAATATTAAAGTAAATATAATTCTCTGTAAGAATATAATATTGTTGTAAATATCTGTAGTTTGTATAACACTGTATAGTAGCATTAAATGAAATAACAATTATCCGGTTGCGGAAAATATCAGTACGAGGTGGGGTGGCTTATCCACCTACGGGATTTTAGTCGCTCTCTCCCTTATATTTGGGTATAATAGACGTAAGCGTTCTTTTTCTAATTTCGATTATCAAACTTTACTCGTGTTATCTTACTTGTTTGTGCAAGTTTCAGATGAAATTAATCAATTTGTAATCTGGATTTATAAACCGACGAATGAAACGAATAAACTATTTTTAATCGTCTGGCTGAATTAGAAATTGAAAAGATATTTGATTTCAATGAGGTTAAAAAAAAAAAAAACAAAAAACCACGTTTACGTCTATTTACCGTATGCTGAATACCGAATTCAGCCAATACACAGTCACATAATTCCTACCTATCTTGTCGTTCGGTATGTTTTCTTTTTCTGTTTTTTTTTTTTTTTTTTCGTCAACATTTTACACGTTTCCTACTGAATCACACGACGACTTAAAAAAGTATATAGTACAGGTAAGTATATATCGATATTGTTAATAAATTTCACAGTTTCTGTTCTTTTCGCTTCGTTCATTTCCTTCCGGTTTAGTTTAGTTGTTTGTTTTTTTTTCTTTCTTTCTTTCTTTCTTTCTTTCTTTCTTTGTTTCGTACTTCGTTTCCATTTCATTTTTTTTTAAACTTTTTTTTTTTTTGCTTTAACTATATCACAAAATTATACTGGGCAATAAGAATGGATGTAAAATAAATATAACCTGAACATTAGTGATGCGTAGCATTGAATTGCTGCTGCATACCGGCAATAAAATGCTTTGAATCACCAATTTGAGCTACTTCCATCATGTACGAGCCGTCAGCTACCTGTGCCTGATAAACTCCTCTCGCCTTAGCGTCAACGCCAGGATTTCCACTAACGCCGGCGCCTGAGTTTGCGTTTGCGTTTGTATTTGAGCTCGTGCTCATTCCGCAGCCTCCTCCCTCTCCGGGAGGAAGCCGAGGAGGCAGAGAGGACGCGGTCAAACAAGGTTTTCCCTCCACCTGTCCCTGTCCCTGAACCTGAACCTGAACCTGAACCTGCCCCGTTCCCTGGCCTTGAGCTTTAGCTTGATGCTGGTAGATTTCCTCTTGTCGTTGCCTGTCTGCCATGCTGAGCTCGTGGAAGCTGACCAAATGTCGTTTCAGGTAGAGCTTGGTCTTGAATGGCTTGTTACATAGAGGGCATGTGACACTCTGAGGGTTGTGGATGAGGCGCATGTGCTGACGCAGGTTGGACAAGTTACTGTACATGCGGTTGCACACAGGACAGGGGCGCGGGTCCAACGAGTGCAGTTTACGCAGGTCAGCTGCAACACACACACAACTTGCTCTAACCGGTAGCAGCCCACAGCATAGCACGTTACCACAACATAGCACCACACCTCTTCTCTTTTACTCTTTTTTTTCTCTCTCTTTTTTTATGTAACTTTTTTTTTTTTTTCTTTCCATTTACTTTTCTTTTCACACCATACGATATCAAAATACCACCCACCACAGGACAGCAACAACCAGCAAACAGCCCTATTAGCGCTACCCAATTAAGTATATTGTGTGGTGCCTGATATTATTATTATTATTATTATTATTATTGTTGTTGTTGTTTTCATTATTATTATTATTATCACTACACTTATAGCAATGATTTTGATTTTGTTTTTGATTTTTGTTTAATCATGGTAATGTGAAGTGAGTTACCGATATACGATGTATATTCAACGGAGGAGATAAAAAAGAAACAAAAAGTGAGTTAACGTTTGGTTATCGACACGTCAGAGGTGAGAAGACTGGAGTCTTTAAAGCCATGTATGATCTAGTCGCACAATCGATATTTATGTCTAGAAGCTGACGGCAAAAAATGTATGCACAGCACGTTGAAATAATGACATTATTCCACAGCATCATTTCAAATCGTTTCAATTTTTCCAACCCATGGATGTTTCTGGTAGAGGATTCGAGTACGACAATCAGATTAGCTGAATTATTGTCTATAATGTAATTGCAGCAGTTTTTGGGAATATTATAATTTTATCTTTTCCTTTCATATTAGAAAGAGAAGAATCCTGGCTGACTTGTCTTACGATTCAACTCTTTATAATTGATCATGTTAAGCTTGAAAAGAAAAATGAATAGTAAAATATTTTATTCTTCCTGTATATATTGAGAAATGATTTTATAATAACGGTTATCGAAAGTTAATGCAAAAGTCTGAGAAAACATACACATATTTACGCTTGTCTGACCATTTTGTAAACCGCAATTATGTTTTATCCATCATTAATGACAATATTTTCAAGAAATCATTGATATTATACAAAAAAAAAATTACCTGTATTCACGTTTTGATTTGAGAGTGATGACACGCTTCAAAAATTATTTGTCGACTTGAAGTTATCAGTCTATTTCTACTATCAGACATGTCAAAATAAATCGTGGCGTCACAGCTACAAAGTCACTGATAAAATTCTTCTACCTTTCCACCATCCAAGGTACTCAGAATTTGCAAGCATTAAAATGTTCTGTATAATTATCGACTGAGTTAATATGATAATAATTTTAACAGATGTTGTTTTTCTCTTGAAATATAACAATATTGATCTTCTTGTGGAAGACTTGAGTGAATTGAAAGCAAATAATCGTAATTACCGATCAGCTGCTGCTTGAATATTTCTTGTATAATGTATTTGGATTGCCCATGTCGAAATAATATGCAAACGAAAAAAATAAAATAACAATTTTGATCCTAAAGCTGACCACAAAAGTTTCATACATCATGTAGATTGCAAGAATGTATTAGGGTGCTTAAAAAAACGTAACTTTCTATAGTTACCCCTTTCGCGATTATTTGATAATGGATTTAAAAAAAAAAAAAAAAAAAAAGAAACCTAGACCTGATTAAACTGTATGTATTGCTATTATCAAACACAAAAGCATGATCGTAAGATGATAAACAGCATGAATTTGGACATTGAGTTTTGAGTACACCTGACATGTGGTTTTGCTTATGCTGATTTCTTTCTTTTTTTTTTTCTCAACTTGTCAAGCGAATAGCATTAATCAGCGTTGTATGTACAGCATTGCGGTATATGGATTTTTACAAAAAGCATGACAACAAAGAGATGTGAAGTAAAATTAGAAAACTGTATGAAAGGACATAAGGAAACAAAAAAAAAAAAAAAAACAAAACCAACAAAAACGATGAAGTGTAAAAAAAAAAAAATAAATAAAAAAAAATGTAAAATATATTATGTACAAAGCATCAAGGAGTGGGACGTAGATAATTTTTAAAAATATTTACACACAGGATATTACGATTGTTAATAATAAATCATCTTGGGTTATATAAAAACTTTCATACAACACAGCCGACTAGCTGCAAACTGCACTCGGTGTGGACTTTGCCCGTTCTCCAGCCTCTTGAGTGTCAAATGTCTCCTACCGCCTACCAAGACCTACCGAGCTACACACGAGCTTACCATTTCAAACCGTCAAGACTCTTTTCTCCTTCCTTCTCTCTATTCACATTCGATACTTTGATGTAACGGCTAGGTTGTTGCTGTTTGTAATGGTGCTCGCACTACCGTATTATTGATTTCAAACTTCACTCACCCTGTTGCTCCTGGTTCAACTCAGCCCCGTGGGAGGGTCCTGCCATTCCTCCGTCCATTCCGCTTCCTGAAAAGTTACCAACTGGTTAAACTTGAACAGCTAAATCGATAATTCTGAAATTTTCAAAATTATTCAACGCTTTGACGCTTAATACAATTCTTGTCTCACTTACCTTGATATGACGAGGGATACGTAGGGAGGACCTCCATGCCTCCGTCCAAGCTGAGGAAACCGCCCGGCAATGCATTGATCTCGGGCTTTGTAGAACAATCGTCGTCGCTGCCATATTCTGGTAATTCTACTTTTGGCTGTAAAGGAAAGCAAGTTGTTTCATAATCTAAGGACGAAAAGACATGTGGTACCGAATGAACTTATACCTATTTATCTGAGTGGTGAATAAGTTTTGTTTCTCTTTTCTATCTACATGTTGCGTGAGACGGGGAAATTTTATCATAAAGCATCACACGTGAGGCTAAATAGCAAGTGTATGAAAACACGAGATTAAGGTTGATAATGTCAGCGCAATGAAACTGTGCACCAAAAATTTACCGTTTTTGAACTTTAGTATGACTTTAAGGTGTTGAGTTTGCAAAATGTAAAAATTTTTGGCTTTATCATGATTTACTGAATTTCAGACACCCCTGACGTTGCGAAATAACGATTTTCACAAAAACGCATCGTTGCGTTAACGTCACGATCATAACCTTATATGAAAATACTCATTTTCTGATTTCAAAAATCTGGTAAATAAGTCGTCAAACCAACAAAAACGGTTGTAAAAAATTTCAAGAAAATGTTGATCTAATTGCATCAAAAGATGGAGCAAATTTGTGACTTCTTGTTACTAATCGAGCAAGTAATTAAATAAAAGATTTCTTCTAAACTTGAATTTCAATATTTGTAATAATTGCATGTATTGATTTTTCTATACAAAATGTGAGACACTTTTATGAAAATTCCGAATTTACTGGCGAAACTCTTTTTTCTCGTTTTCGTCCGAAATAGAAAATTAAGAAATTCTACCTTATTATCTCTTTACATTTTGAAATCTAAATGTAGTAAATTCTCGATTGAACTGAGTTTTCGTAAACTCGCCAATGTTTTACAAACAGTCACTTGTTAAATTTAAACAGGTATTGTCCCAAGCTTCACATTACGAATAAGTCGTGTTTGGTATCTTCTACTTTCGACAACGATCGATTGTACTTCAAAATAATGTAACTTTAACAAATGTAAGCCCTTCGGTACAGCTGGATAATAAATAGATACACAACTCAACGAATATTACCTGATTTTTGCGCATAGACTACTAATAAGTACTTTGCCGCATCTTAAGGCTTGCTTGCAAAACTGCATTTTTTGTGAAAAAAAAAAAACGTCCCACGTAAGATAACACACCTCCACAATATCGAGATCTTTATAATCAAGCTGAACGTGTGGTTCGATCGGCGGACGAGAACGTTGCGTGGAAGTGGCGCCTGCCGGCACCGTAGGTATTGGACTAGAGTTTTGAGGTGAATCACTTCGTTTGCACAGCCTTTTCAACGGCGGAGGACTCGTTGCCGGTGGACTCTTACTGCGCTCATCATCCAAGCTCGGTGAGATCAGGCCACGGCCGTTCGACGCATGGATATTATTAGTCTTTGAGTGCTACGGATAAAATCATTATCCAAATGAAACCACAGAATAATTGACAAGAATTTTGTGTACGTAGTAAAAATAAATATTCGTTGTTGGGTAAGGCAATTTCAATTTATTATTTTATTTATATTATATTTCAGATTCTAAACATTTTTTACAAACCAAGACAAAACTAAGGGATGAAATACCTTTTCGTTGTTGTGTCGATTACTCTGAGAGTCGGTGAGGCCACGGATCTGAAGAGATTCAGCGGTGCGCAGAAAGGTGGGCAGTTCCGCTTGAGAGATATTTACCTCTCCTGCATACATGAACTCCAGCAGCGACTGCAGATGTTCAAATTCGACATCCCTCATGAAGATTATCGGATGTTTACATGGATTTGTCTATAAACAAAATAATTTGCAATGGATGTTGTTCTTGTTACACATCAATAATTGTCGTATGCACGTAAGAATATTCACAAGCACACATTTGTATAAACAATAATTCTCCTAAAGCCGAAACGTATATTAGTTATTCGCTGTCCATAGTGTTAAATCTTTTAATTTTATTGCGCGAATGAAAATACTTGGTTCTAAGAATATTGATATTGATATTAATTCCGGTACAAAAACATTCCTTGTAAATAATTGTACTGCATTGATAATTCAACGCACACCTTTAAAATTTGATAGGAAACTGAGACTGCTACAATCAATGACTTATTGCTTTGATTTGAAATTGACCGTTGAATGAAATGTATTTAAATATTATACATAGAAAGAAAAACATCTGTTGCGTATGTCAAAACGAAGAAGACACGTCATGGTAAATGACTATATATTGTTGGGTTTTTCCCAAATTACGTAATTGTAAAATATTTCTGTATAAATCCATACATGCCTGATCAAGGATAATACTGCTATATTTAGAGAACGGCTTTTACTTTGATGTTCTCTGCAGATTACCGTATCCACAATTTTTTATCCAATTACAATTGAAGAAACTAGTGAATTTCTTATTTATACAGACCAATTCTTGAAAATTGAGCTGCTTTGAATGATATCGCGTATTACCCCATTACCATTACTACAGAACACTGATGAATAACAATGCCAAGGCACTTAATGAAATTAGAATGATTAGAAAATGATACGAATATTTTTCATATTGGGTAACTACAAATTAGGAAAACCACAGAATTCTCGGTGGACTGCAGATGTATAAATTGAAAATCTCTCTCAAAATATATACTCATCTAACTATTTTAGTCAGAGAAATGTCGATGATACTATATATTGCTTTTTGTCTGAATACCTGATGATGCAGATTTAGAAAGTGTTGCGTAAAAAGAAATTAAATAAAAAACTTGTCTAGGTGATACAAATCAGGTTAAATACAAAATGGCCAAAAGTAAAACTGGTACAGGTATACAGATACCTGTATATAAATATGTATAATACAAAACAATGCAATGCACAAAATACAACATAATAATATAATACAATGCTTCATTTGCATTATACCAGTTGCGCAAATATTTAATATATACCATATTAGAAATAAGATGTTTGGTAATAATGGGTATAACGCCAATTACATGTATCGTGCAAGTGCTTGAAAATTCAAAGGAATTCCGACAAGTCTTTAAGTATGACGAGTGAGACTTCAGCATCTGTTACGTAATTTATGGTTGCCTTGGAAAATAAAAATTCATACATTATATGTATATATAAAGAAATATTAAACACGATTCCATTTAAACGCAAGTTTATAATGGTCAATAATTTAACAAGTATAAATAAATAAATTAAAAATACAATATCTGGTTTTAAATTAGTACAAAAATTGGAAAAAAACCTTAAATTTATCATCGCTTTGATTTTGAGGATACTTTTCAATCGTAATTTATGTGGTTTTAGTATATGCAATTAATTGCGATACTCCTGCGAGACGATTTTTTACGTCATATGGTATTGACTACTCTGAAAAAGTGTCCCACAAATGATTCCGAGGCGGTACTGCTCATATCTGACCATATTGTTTGTTACATAACAGAAGGTAATGTCGGCGTCATCGAATAATCTCTCTAAAAAAAAAATAGAAAAAAAAAAAAAATGGAAAACGACAATACTAATCAAGCTGTTCAATTTGGATGTTTGCAAATTAAAATTACTTTGCAATGACCAAACGCTGTAAGCTCAGGTTTTCTTTAAAGACAAAAATATGCGACTACGACGCATAAAAGTTTCTTCACTATAATATCACAGTCTCACGATTTACTCGACGAATTCTGAATACCGTACGAACGAAAAGAAAATTATCCAAAGGCTGATGTGCCGTTAGATATGCGAGGCTGCCTTCAAGTCTGTCGAGAAAAATCATACGCCTGTGTAAAAAATATTACAAACAACGTTATCCAGACTGTAAGGACGAGTCGAAGTTAAAATAAATTTCTGTTACCAATGACGATTAGGCGAACGAATCGACGTCGACATTTTGAAATACGTTGCGTCCGATTCGCATCTTGCAAGGTATCTTTGGAGATTTGTATTAGCTGTTGGTGGATTTGGCCAGAGAGTGGAAAGATGCATCGGTTGGCTATGAAAAAGATGGGATGAATTTGTAGGGTGAAAAGGGGATGAAAATAAGGATAAACTGTCGTTGTGTAACGAAACGACAGGAATGATAAAAATGGTAAAGCAGACTCATGACGGGGTCGAAGGGTAAAGCCGAACGATCCATGGCGTGCGGAGGACGGCGACATGCACCGATCGGCTTTTTCTCATCGGGAAAAAAATTAGTGGTAGGTGACGTTGAAGGTGGTGGCATGATCTAACCTTGAACAGCTCCTTGAAGTAAGGACTGCAGGCGGAGAGTACGACTTTGTGGGCCTGAAGACGTCTGCCGTCGCAGGCGAAGGTAACGTCGACGAAATCCTCGTCATCGCGAAGGGCCTCGAACTGGCTGGTGATATTTGCCTGAAAGTTGTTCCACCTTAAGCAGAACTGCTGCTGGCTATCCGTCATTCTCTTCGATCGACGACTCCCTTATACACCTATGATCACATATGGGAAAGCCTAAAGTACCGTATAATAAACTAAACTTATTTCTCTCATTACTGTAAAAATGTAAAATGTAAAAAGTGAATCGATGACTGAAGAGGAAACGTACGATATAAATAATGACAATCGATATTCAGGCCGGGCAACTTGACGGCGGAAAAATTCTCCATCTTGACAATTACGAAATTTTTATTAAAACTGCAATAAATCCGCGACAATATGTCGCGAAATGAGTAATGCTAGACCAAATCCGACCGATTTCTTGATCGGAAATCAAGCATACACGTCAAAAAATGCGTATCGACGGTAACTTTCGTACGTAGCAGACGACGCCGTGTATTTCGCGGCGGGTCTAGTATCACGTACTTCCGGCATATGGCGCTGATCCCTGCGGCGTGTACGTAGCTCAGCGGGGTAGCCGAGCGTGCTCGATATATCGGTGCTTTTCAACGTCTCGTCAAATGCACGTAGTACCCAGACTGTACACAGAGAAACGTAGAGAATGAGCGACGATATTTTTTAACTGTTAGAGAGCGGAGGGGGGGCGAGCGTAAGAAAGAAAAAAGAAAACACACACACACACACACCCACATACGAACGACGAGCAAGGTGTATTTTAAAGGGGGCCTAACCCCGTTTGGGAGTTCGGAAAAACAATCGAGCAGCGGTGGTGTCGAGTGGTGAATCTTGTGTTATAAAGATAAAAATGGCAGTTTTGTGGGGTGTATGAGTGCCAGTGCCAGTGTCAACAAATATACATCTGACCGAGGATGCAACCCGGCTCTGAATTATCGGTGAGTCTCTGCCAATCCTCGCCTCCCGATTTCGCATCCCGAGGCTTAACAAATGCGGGCAAAATCAATGACGCGCGGATAACGATGACTACAAGCAAGCTACTCTTCGACAGGAATAATTCGGAGGACCGAGCTTAACCTAATTTCGCCGTCGCGGATCGTTCAGGCGACCTCGGGGCCTCCTCCTCGGGTTTGCGCGATCGATACGCCGTTTCCAAGAAACGCGATCATCCGGGCACGAAACAATACCCTCGACTTATTATCGCGCCTATTGCAGACGACAAGAGGAAAACATGCGGTCACCGCTTTTCCGCACCTTCTCCTCCTCTCCCGTGTGTGACAGTTTCTTCCCCGCGTCTCCTTGCTTCAATGGCACGCGGTTCCAATTCGTGCAATCAACAGCTGATCTAATCGCCCCACGGCTACGGTTCGTTACATTACGTGTCTCGATCGTCGCTCCGATCCGATTGGTAGGTGTCATTAATTATGGGTTCGAAAAACTGCATTTATTTACGCGGTCGGTTGAATCGAGTCTGCATCTACGTTCGGTTGTTTTTCAACGTGCTCCGAGTAGCCCCAGCGTGCTTTGCGGCGACCTTTCCACCAATCGCAATCGCCGTTGGACGCAAAAAAATGACGATCGTTTGTTACCTGGCCCAATTAAAGGCGTGATCGAAAAATCTAACGAGTCTTATGCGGTAGATTTCTGCATTTATTCCCTGTAGAGTTGCCTTTGATGGTCTCAGGCTATGCTCAGAGTATGCTCAGAGTTCGCTAGTGCATGCCGGCTTTGATCGTTTTCATGACGTCATACCCGCTTGATAATCACGGTTACGATTTACGTCATGCATACGATTGTTCGCACGGGTCTTACCGAGTTTCGCCTGCAGTCAATAAAACCTGTTCGGGCCCATTTTTCTGTCTGGTGAATCACTCAGAGTCACTTTTCAAACACAACAACAAAACTTGTCACTGACTTTTCGTCACTCTGTTTCAGATTACTTACAGTCTATGCCATGCAAATATTTTGTTCTCATATATATTTCACTTTTTTTTTGTCTTACAGTTGTCTCATTATTAGCTATATAATAATGTAACTGTGCACAGTTAAATTTCTTTTCATTATTCTGTTGATTATTCTTTACAATCGTCAACTATTTGGCCACTGACACGTCAATACGTTTTTTTTTTTTTTTTTATAAAGCTGAAAGAGGTGTCATAAAAGTATGAGCTAGTCCTAGATTTGGGCATCTTATTTTCCAATGCCGAAAACACGCTTATAGTTTTTTACTATTGATCGGTCATCGTCGCTTTGGGATAAAAAATGCTTTTCAAATTCATTTATTCTCCCCACGGCAAATATTAGGATTATACATGAATTGGGAAAGGAGGACAAATCGCCTTTCTTTTCTTATGGGAGCGCAGTAAATCTGAAAAGTTAGCATCGATATTGAAACAAGGTCAATTAATGTTGAAGTTGTAGAAGCTCGTCAAATCTTGGTGACACATCCTCGATTTTCAATAAAAAAATTTCTCTCAATAATATTTGTCTTTTACCTATAATCAAAACCGCAATAGACAGTAAAGTATGAAAATTAAAAGTGTGTCTGTTGTGTACAAAATAATTTTTACAGACTTCAACAAGCAGAGATAGGAAATTGAAAAAGGAGTTAAGAAAGTTGACTTGATTTTATTTCAGTTCCTTTTTCGTTTTTCATTGAATATGAGAAACGATGATCAGTACAAAGTCATGCGAAGTTAACTGTAAGCGAGTAAATGATATCATTATATATTTTCTTTTACAGTCACAATTTTACTTCTTGTACCCAAGATTTGTAGGAAAACAGTAAATTTATGTTATTCGAATATTTCTTGATTATAGTCTTTGCATGAAACGCTCATGGAGAAGCGTTTTATACAATTTTCCTATTTTTGTATTGCTTCTACGCAATGAACGGAATATTTCAGAGAATGATTTGCACGCTTATATGAGTCATTTTGACTCCACTTAGGATAATTATACTCCCATTTCTTTGTAATATTAAATCTGATCCAAGGAAGAAGCTAAGAAGAAAAAGAAAAAATATGTAAATAGTATCCGAACATCGATGTTGACTATATTATACTGTGCAAAGCTGATATAGATGAGAAATATATTGTAAATGTATTATCTATTATAGTTGTAACGTCATACCACTTTGAACAATCATTGTTAAACTTGTAGTACACGCATTGATCACTAATTCGCAGCTGTTCCTTAGATCATTATCTCTTATTGCTCGCCTCAGAATGAAATATTTGTAGAAAAAGAAATCGACATCAATTGAACAACCTTTTTAATATTGTATCGTTTTTTGTGTAATTTCAGCAGGCAGATTTGGCCATCGTCTGGTGATCGTTGCGGTTTCCAGTGTGGAAACCGAGACCTCGGTACTAGCTAACGGTAAGTCTGAGTTCAAAAGCTCTATCTCAACGAAGGGAAGTGAGCTCAAATTATCCGCTTATCAATTGTTTGATATGAAATCCCACTTGTTTAAAAAGAACTCTTCAACAAAACACGCTCAGAAATGAGAAATTACCAATACACGATACACAAATTTGTTGACAATGTGAAATGTGCATTTTATTTTTAGGTATTCTCATCTATCTTGCGATTATTTTACTGGCTGTTAAAGTCCATTACAATTAACCTAATTATTCGATAAAAATAAATGGAAAATAGCGCGTTGCTTTGGGTTTATAACAACGTATGTCATGGATTTTATTTTATCCATGTATGAGGTTCTAATCAAAATAAATTTCTACAATTTACTCGAAAAGGTCTTTAAAAATATATCATTTATTAGGGAATATAAGTAGCGACTAATCATCTTTGAAAAATGTAAAAAACTTTAATCTAAAAAAAATTTTGTTTCAAAATTTTGTTTGGAATACTCAGATGTTATACGAATCATTGAATAATTGTTAGGAAATCTTCCAACAGATTAATTTATTAACGTTCGAACAAATTAAGGTTGTTGAATTAATCAAACAGCAATCTCAGATCATTTATACATTGTTTTTCTCATTAATCATTCCATTCCGGGAAATACGATATAAAAACTTTCGAGCTCCTTTCAGCAAATTAAAAAACACCCGTCAATCCTATTCGATTTTTCAATTCACCCTCATATTTTCTCATCAATTCATTTGTATTTAGTCCATACACAGAACTTTTTCGAAAAACGTTATCGAGAATTTTTTTTTCACGTACGAAACAGTTTGATCGATACACGAGATTCAAGTCATCAACGTACAATTTTATATTGCGCCATCATTAAATCATTGAAATAGTTGCAAGAAAATGCATTGCGAGATTTTCCGGGTTATAGTTAAGAAATGAAAAAAACCAGTCGACGACTGTTCAGTAACGAAAACTACAATAGTCATGAATCGCTGTTTAAATAAATCAAATCACCCCCGCATATCGTCGTATATTATATACGTAGATACCGATTGTTACGTAGAATTGATTTGTGAAACTAGATAAGCTGAATTTACGCCACACTTACGTACTACTCCTAGGCTGCTATGTTTTATATCCGCACACTGTCCAAATTATCGATCCCAGTGATCCAGTCTTGTTTTCAATTTTAAAAAAGGTTTTTCTATTTATCCGCCACTCGACGACTACATGAATAATAACATGCCTGTGGCAAGAATGAAATGGCGTTGGTTTTGTCGCAATCCACTGTGAAGCACCATAACCACTGAAATGCTACATAACCATTGTGTATCATGTTATTATCAGGCAGCTGGCATTACCTTAATCTTGCTAGATGTCGTCCGGACTTAACAGTGTACAGTTCCTCCCACAAGTTTCTTCTTTTTCTTATTCTTACTCTTGTTCGTCTTATTCTTCACGTTCGATTGTTAACAGCTACATGGTGGTATCTCTGATAAATGTATCCATAATATCGATACACCTTTGCTATCGGAACCTGAAACAGGGTCAAAATCTGACTTAAGCCTTACAGTCATAGTGGGAACGCTACGGTCCCACCTTTTAAAAAATCACCTCAGAGCTCTAATATTGAACCAAGGCCTCTGAAAATACGTACCTAGGGGTTTTTGGAGTCGCTGATCACGAATATGAGGTCAGATTTTGAAAATTCAAAATGGTGGATCCGCTATAGTCGATCCAATTGGGCAATGTGACAAGAAAAATTTCAATCACATAAAATCCTACTTTATCAGGAATATTCCTTCAAATATACATTAGAAATAAATATTTCAGTTAATTTGAGATGAAATTTGAGATAATTAAAATTCGTGGTTCCTTATCATTATCATTGATGTGCACTTCATGTATATATATATATATATATATATATATATATATATATATATGATGGGCTGATCCGGATTTAGAAATTATAAAGTTATGACTTCAGATTCGTGATCAGCCATTCCAAAATCCCCCAAATGACTAAATTCAGGCCAAAATATTGAGCAGAAAGATATATAAAACTTGACGTCCACGATATTAGATCCGCCATTTTGAATTTTGAAAATCTAATGCCAGATTCATAATCAGCGACCCCGAAAACCTCTGAGTACAAGGTTTTAGAAGAATTAATAAGTATTTGGAATTTCACGTCCGCCATATTGAACCCACCATTTTGAATTTTGAAAATCTAATGCCGGATTCGTAATCAGCGACCCCGAAAACCCCTGAGTACCAATTTTCATCGAAATCGGTGCAGATGAAAAATGCATGACTGAAAGGGTTAATCACTAATTGCACATTTGTTCAAATTTACATACCGACATACTTGAATATTAATTGCATGTAAAAATTTGTGGCCGTAAAACAATTGTGAAAATTTGCCAATTCCTGCTGAAATATGAAAACAAGCAAATTTATTTTATGTAACGCGAGCTTGTTTTACGCGTATGTCTGTGCGTGTTTTCCATACGCAAAGTACCAGTTTCGATGACGGTCGAATGAGTCTGCGACTGCGCATGCGCGGAGTACAGAAAAGATCATTTTGCGCATGCGCAGTCTGCGCAGTCAGCTCCGCATGCGCGGAGTACAGAAAAGATCATTTTGCGCATGCGCAGTCGCGAACAAACCTGACATTACGCGACCCTAACCTCAATTTCGTGCTTTGTGTTTTGGCTCGCCTACGACTCATATTGCGAACCTACGCTCAGCCCAAAAACACCGAGTTAGCCTTTTTGTTGCACAATATATTATTCTTTTACGTTCACATCAATTTCTTTATCGCTGTTGCCGCGAAAAATTCTCGACACATACCCCCCACGTAACTCGCCGAAAAACTCATCATAATGCGTGGTATGGATATGTTTTTTCTGTCGTATAGTACTCGCAAAAATATATAATTCTCAAAAAAAGAATATATGGAGCTTTCCGTGCCAACTCAGTAAACGGTTGACCATGATATTTTTTATTTTCAACAACGATTTTTTCTACGTTAGTGTGTCCCTTAAAAAGCTTCCAAGGATTCTTTCAAATTTTTCGAATCACTCGTCTTTATCACATGATTTTTTAAACTCATCTCAAAAACACCCAAATTAATTTTCGTGAAAAAAAAAAACTTATGGTCTCCGAAAAGAAAGATTTTCACACGAGATTCAGAATGGGACCTCGTTTTTTTTTCTTTCTATTTTACAAATAATTTTTTCTATTTATTTTTTTAGTTTCTTTCTATTTTCATATCTGTTGAAAATCTATTATAATGCATACCGCCTCTCCGATTTGATTATTGATGTTTCGAATCGTTTCCCCCGATCTAAAACACACGTTTTTTTTTTTCAAAAACTTCTTTCTAGCATTTTTTGAGTTATTATTATTCACAAAAAATATTCTAAAAAAATATGTTTGAAAAAATTGATAAAGCAATTTAAACAGTCATTCGACAAATCGGAGATGTGGTATATATTATAATAGATTTTTAACAGGTATGACAATAGAAAAAACGAATAAAAAAAAAAAAAAAAGAAAAGAAGAGATGATTGAAAAAATAAACGAGGTCCCACTCCGAATCTTGCGTATGAAAATGTTTCACTTCGGCAAGCAAATGTTTTTTTCTTTCTTGTTTCATAAAAATCAATTTGAATATTTTTGTGAGATTTAAGCCTTACATTGCTTAAATTGTCGTTTTATTTCTTGTGATATTTTAAATATATAATTGCAGTAAGATTCTCGATTATTACGTCTACAAAATTCAACGTCAAACTAATTGTTGAAGTTGAATTCGTATTGAAAATAATTTATTGCTTCTTTGAACCGATTTTTGTGCCAATTTTCATCGTTGGATCATTCGTCACACCGGTTATAATGATATTGTGACGATGTAATTACCACTGTGTTATACATTTTTTTCTTTTTCATTCTTTGAACTCGCCCATTTAGTTTTTTTTTACTGTTCTCGGAGCTACGATACACCTGACAGGTGCAATTGCACATGGTTTTTTACTTTCCTGCGTCTAACGCAGAGTCATAATAATTACAAACGTATAACGATCGCGGCGCGATGGAGATCGATTGCAAAATTGCATTAATAAATAAAGACACACAGTGACCAGCATTTGTAAAGTTTATTGTACACGTGTTCCAATTTCTAATTTGAAAATAATCAAACGTGAATGAATCGTTGTTTCTTTTTTTTTTCTTTTCTTTTCTTTCAGTTGAACAATAAAACGTATAACAGGTCGTCTAGATTCGATAGTTTTATTTTTTTATTTTTATCAGAACTAATTCCGTTACGTTCAATTAACTTTCGCCGAATATGGAGATACTATAATTTCAGTAGAAAAATGAATCAGTAATATACGTAAAACATTTTCAAATGCGATCCTCTAATCCAATATTTCAAGATTTATTAGAATTATCATTAGGCATACAAAATAATACAGTCTAAAATTGCCAATGATTTTTAAATAAATTCATATCGTAATTCGGAATGGAGGATTAACTTATTCCGTTGCTGCATGCAGACATTGCCGATATCATTGGAGAATTTTTAAGTCTAAGATTGGAAAGGTAAGTCCGAACTTTTCCTCGCTTAAAAATTCTAACGTCACTCAGATATCGACGAAAAAAAAAAAGTAATAACTGAAAACATTATCACGATAAAGTCTCAGAGAGTATATTTATACCGTTTTTGACATAAACTGTACTGCCTATCATCATCAGTGGGTATCTATTGATAACAGGAGAGAGCGAATGACAGAGGCCTATATACGTAGGTAAGTATAGGCACCTACCAAGTTTCCCCGTCTAATTGTGGATTTTTTTTCCATTTTTTTTATTTACATGCAACACAGTGTCCAGTTTATCCTATCATCATTCACGTTTTTCCTTAACATCATGTCTTGTGATACGAAAATAAATGGAAGTGCATGTTAGCCATTTTTGGAGTTTTAATTCGATACATAATTCTCATAATTTGTTGCGAGTCAATGTGGGAATTTAGTTAATCTCTTCTTTTCTCGCCATATTTATTTCACATTTTACAATCATCGAACAGTAGGTATGATTTAAAAAAATTACGATCTTATCGCGGACATCAGTTTTTAACAGCAATAATGATGTTTGTTTTCCAATTCGTCTTCGTCATTTTTACTCGCAATTATCTTAATACCGGTTCTTGTTCGTGTAATAGAAACTCATTCGACGGTATGAAAAGTAACGATGAGTCGATTGGTAATTGAAAAAAAATTCTTGATGAAAGACATCTACTATTTTGCTATTTTTCTCAGTTCGTTTGTCTTTACAAAAGTTTTCATTTTTTATTAAACTTGAAATAACAAAAGAACGGCTGTACAGGTTTTTGCAAACTTAATGCCAATTGCGATACGTGTCTAGAAAAATTACGTTGATGGAAATCGTAAACTGTTCCTTCGTTTTTATCGTCAACTATAAATATCCCAATCACTAATCAGGTGGACACTGGGTACATGTTTCAATGCATAATATACACCCAGCAGTTCCCTGTAATTTTAGGACCGTTGAATAATGGACCCCTCGGGTTTTATCTACGATCTTTGTGAGGCAAGCTCTTACCTTGAACGCGCATTTATCGCTATTGGCTATCAAAACCATCGCCAAACGCTAAAAAAATCTTCCGCAATTGCGCAATAATTTTCACCATCCATTGTTCGTATTCATTACGTATCCGTATCCTCCCCGGAGTTTTTGTAGAGCTCATCGAGGCCTTGAAAACTCTTGAACGTAACCTTTCTCTATCTTTCAGAGTTTAGTCAACGTTCGCACTAGCCTTGGATTACAAATATCGTTATATCTCGAAAAGTATTTATCCGGTCGTAACGAAACAGAGCCTGAAATGTTGCCAAACTTTGTAGCTATCCATAGAGATAAGGAAAAATCAAAATCGGTTCGGTAGTTCTGAAGTTATGACCGAACTTACGGAAAGACCACGCTGTCTTATCGTAGTCCTGATCTGCTATGCACTTCACCATTAACAATAGGATAACGTCGATTCCTGTTTCGTTGTGGACGGAGTAGGTTATACTCTCAGATGTCATGTGATACATATTGCTATTTATATGTATACCTACCTACCCTTTAAAGTTCTGTTTGAAAGGATAACCATGTGACGAAAGGTGTTGTCTCCCGAATTTTTATCTTCCACTTTTATTTTATTACGATTATTTATTTACTTGTTTCGTTACGAGAAGTCTCATTAATTTATCGTAAGATAAATTGGTGATTTGTTCAAGATGTTTCCTTTTAAGTTTTTTGAATTTCGGAAAGCTCCAGCTGGTTAAATCCTGGTCTTTGGTTACCTGGAAGACTTTTCCTTTTAGATAAACTAAAGTTGCCAGAATCTCTCTGATGAACTTTTACAACAGAAGTGGAACGACTTGAATTGAATAATGAATTCGAATGAATTTTTCCAGTGAACTTGATGATACCAGCGATATGAAATTCGTAAATAACGTTATTTATTATTCACAAAACTTCTCAATTTCTGCAACACATTTCACCGAATGCCTTCTTTAAACTTGAACTTATTTTCTGCCAATCAAACCTTTACAAATAAGTCTAAATTAACTTGGAACTAATTTACAAACTATAAGCCAATGAACAAGCCTTTCCTACACAACCATTCATCTCCTTTGAGCTCAATGACGATTTGAATTGCTACGTATCAAAGCCACAGCCTCTCTTAGCTGCTGCTAGGCTGTCGAATGAAAAATTTCAGCGGCCATTCCAACAGTCTTGAATCACACGTAGATACATGGACTTGGAATACGTTCAGGTAATTCGTTGCCTACTTTTACCCAACGGTTTTTTTGCGATCCTGCTGCAGATGACGTAAAGGCAATCAATTTATCTCCGGCAGTCTCTAATGATTTTATACTTCTTTTTTGACATTTAGGATCTTATTAGCACTATTTATACTTACAGTGTCTGATCACGGAATGGTGAAGAAATTGATGTGAAATTACATCTGAAAGTGTTCACCTACACTTTGGTTTGGTGTTACAGGCGTTAAATTCCGTACCGAAAAGCGAAGGCGGACCTTTTTGTTTTTGGTTATAGTAAAAATTCGAAGGTGTTTATTCGCATTTATTATATCTGACATAGCACTTTCGATATTGTAGCTATAACATGTATCTACATATGTACACGCGCATATGTGTGTACAATTACAATGCTCCTTTTCCGCATCGATGAAACTCTCGTTTCTAATCAGGTGTAAACTGATAACCGATCGCAGTTATCACTAGCGGCAATATTGACCGACAGATAAGAGAACCATTCGCGAATCTGTCGTCGGCCGATGACGGTGATACACGCTGCATGTATACAGGGTGACCAATTTCAACATTTCATCTACGCCATTCATTCGCTTGCGAGCACGTGTCGTGAGGATCGCTTAAAACCTGGATCTGGGTCGAGCAAACAAATTTTGCACACGTACTTGAATCGGCGTGTTTTTCTTGATGGTTTTTTTTTCTCGTTCTTTAAATCGCGATTGGAACGTGATCCGAAAATAGAATTTAAACGAAACTTGGAAAGATGTTGGGCACTGTGCGTGATGAGTTCTTTGTTCTTACGAATTAAAAACAAATTCAATAAATTTATGTATGATGTATGTCTAATCTGAGGATACATTGAAGTCGATGGAATTAATTAACATCGGGATATAATGAAATAAATAAATAAACTTGAAAAAAGTATCAACAGTACTCTCTGTTCAATATTCTCACGTTATAAGAACGTTAAAATGAAATTCTTTGCATGACTTTGAAACTTTCACTTTATATAGTATATATTTAGAAGTTTATACACTCTGCAGAATACATGTTTCACAAACTGATAAAGAAAATAAGTTTCCTGTAAGTAGCTGACGCGATAAGTGCCTGCGTAAACTGACGTAATATTTGTTTTACTCATGCTAACCGCGTTGCTGCATGAAATCTTCTCCCTAAATTATGCCAACAATAATCTCTCGCTGTAAAGATCTAAGAATCGAGCCCAACAACGAACGGCCAAACATTCACCGTCAAAAATGTGGTGCTAAAATTAACCGACGCGGACTACACCGTAGTACAATTTTTTGGGTCAGTTAAACATTCTAGCATCGGGTAGCGATGGATGGACGTTACATAGTGTCAAATCGACACCAAGTCACAGTCCATAAATGGTCTTAAATCAAATTTTCGCCTGTCGAAAGGTTTCATTTTGAATATGTACATCGAAGCTGAATGGACCAAGTCAATGTCCTCGATTCCAACACTCGTAACGTGTTACTCGAACCTTGTGTTCATCGGTAATGAAAAGAAGTGCGAAGAAAGGATGACCGCACCTTGATTTGAAACCTGACAGTGAAAAAGGAAAAAAGGAACGCGGCTCTTGGTACAGATGCTGTCTTTTTCGGTTTAATTTTGAGTATGTGCATCGAAGGTCCATTCGCCAAGTCAATCTCCTCGATTCCAACACTCGTAACGTGCTACTCGAACCTTGTGTTCATCGATAATGAAAAGAAGTGCGAAGAGAGGATGACCGCACCTTGATTTGAAACCTGACAGTGAGAAGGGAAAAAAGGAACGCGGCTCTTGGTACAGATGCTGACTTTTTCGGTAGCAAACTACGACTGTCTACGTGCCACGAACCACGGTCGAATCTCCCTCCACATGAAATCCGCGAGGCGTTACTACCTTTTCATTTGTATATGAAAAGTTCGCCCAGCGGAGGGGTGGATAATAAAAGTGACCGTGATACGGATATCAGGTGGCAGTACTACCTGGCAGACAATCGGTTGACACGTTATTAACACGGTGTACCAGTCTGGCACTTCGCCGATGTGCGTCGCCACTGTTGGACTGATCGCTTCACGGTTTCATTGCACATTTGTACCCACAGTTTTGCTGCAACGAATCAGGAGTTACGTACAGTTCCATTGTACATTGATCGATTGACATAGAGACTCGTTTTCTCAGTTTCGGATATCGCCGAGCAACGACATGTGTCGTAAACGATTTGGATTTAACACTACCAGAATCGTCAGGCATCCGCAAAATGGAATACAGGTTTGTGTCATGTTCATAGTCAATTCTGGTAGCATCCTTAAGTTTTGGTGTTTAATTTGTGTATAATTTGAATTACAAATTAAATCGTACGATTTACAAACAAATTGTATATTATGAAAAGTGAACTGACTCTTTTGCTGGAAACTTAAATTCAGTTTCGATTGATCGAGCTTGATGATCGAAAACTCTTATCGAGTGTTAACAATTAGGTTTTGGCGGAGGGCGTGAAATGCTCAACTTTTGGCAAAGTGACGTATACCTTCAGTGTTGAAAATCTGTGTTGATGATTGAGTCTTCGATCAAGTTTGATCGATTGAAAATTCGGATCCATAACTAGAGACGATATAAAATGTTGCACTTGATTCTTGCTCGTACCAATTAAAACGCATCGATGCATTTACTGAAAATTAAACATGTAGCCTGCTTGTGAGTGATATATTTTGCTATTCGATTAATTATCGGTCATAATTATTAGCCGTGGCACGCAAAATATATATTCATCTCGTTCAAATTTGAATATTCAACTTAACTTATTGTTTGTTATATGATTATAACATGAGTCAGATCTCTTTTTTTTTTTTTTTTTTTTTAATATCATTATAACGGATCAAGGTAAATCTGGTGTCAAGAAAGTTCTCAATGTCGGGTTAATGTTTCTCCATCATTTGATTTTTATATCATAAAACGTGGAAAAAGTCGTCGCGGAGAATTCATCAGTCTTGTAAAGTTAGCAAATTTGATTTTTGGCCATATTTATATACCCATTTGCGTCTCACGATTACATTCAAAATTATGACTATTTTTTATCGCGCCAGTTTTTATCGCTACATGTACTATATTATGTGAGATATTCTGCAGAGTCGTGAATTCAATTCAAATATAAATTGCAGTGAAAGTATTTTTTCAAAACTTCTTCAACAATTTCGCATATTATTCCCTTACACACTTCGTATACAGATTTCGTTAGTTTCATACTTGACAGAAAATTACATTATATTTTATTCTTTCTCAGGCTGTATTTGAATTTATTCCTACCGTATTAACAAATCGACAGATTGCAGAGTGACAATTCAAGACGATGATCTTCGAGAAAAAGATAGACGGTTCAATAGATGATCGTTGTTGTTCTCGTCAAGGATTATTTATGAATAGGTTCGGGGAAAGTTTTCTGCAAATTTGTTTGGCGTAGATAAATGATTATTATCGTTATACCGTACATCGACAGTCAGGAACATGTATTATTATCGGTTATCTTGCGTATTGCGTTATCTCGCAAACTCGCTTATCGCAAAACGATATCTCGCAGTTATGCTTAGGTACGTTACCCGCTTTGGAGTTTCAATCAGTATTGCCGTATCTTGGATCGAGAAAACAAAAAAAAAAAAAATAATAAAAAATAAAAGTACATAAAATTTAAAAAGAATAAACGAAGATCTGTTATATACAAGGTGCAGTGTTGATACTATCTCTGCCTGAATAATTCGTTATCTTTATATCGTATGCAGTTCGACCTTGCGATGCGTTTTTAGTTTTTATCCATTCGTTACAGTTACTCGACGTCATTGATTACAAATCGAAATTTGAAATTTCCGCAAGTCTGAATCAACAATTTGCAGGAAATGAATTTATCGATTTAAACTTTGCCAAAACTCGCGATATATTTTCGATGAAAAATGGCTAAATTCACGGCTTCCGTACATGTAATACGGTAATGCAAATAAAACGCGTATTATATCGACGTTAATTATTTGTTAGTTAAAATCCAGCAGATCGTTCGTGACCCACTTATCGTTGCTAACCGACCAGCGGACAAGAAGCTGAGCTAACGCGACTGCATCTTGCCTACTTTTTATCTATCCACATATATATGGACAAAAAGTTCCATTGTTAGGATAACCCACGCTTACGAATAATAGTTGTGACCTGTTTTTATTTGCAACATACGTAATACACCTGCCCCATTTACACAAAATTCTTTCATCGTCGTTGCGTGTGCAACAACCATTTATTACGTAACTCAACAATACGGTATTCGGGAGGAAATCAACTCTGTTGTTATTATTGTTATAGGTAAGAGATTTTTTTTCCAACTCTTATTCGTCGTATATAATATAGATGTGCCTGTCAAATGTAAACGATAACAGTCCGGTTCTAGTCCTGTCAATTAATTTGCTCGTCAGTTCGTTCATTAACATGTTATATCCCATTCGGAGGCTCTGGTACGATTAATATCGACGTTGAACATGTAAAGAAATTGTCGTTGACGATGAACGTTATCGGTTATCGATAATCCCGCGTAATCTGCAACAATCCATACATCGACTTGACTCTCTTTGATTATTTATTTAACATTGGCGTGTTACGTTGTGAGAGAAAAAAAAATATTACGTTACTTTTATTTCCAGAGAAAACAGGGAATATTTATAATGCATTTTATTGCATAACTGAATTCAGTAGCGATGCTTCATTTTTATTTTCATTTACGATTTGTTCGATTCGATGTTTAAGTCCGATGGAAAGGCGGAAACATTATTGAAAGAAAGATGAACGGAATGAAAACTAGGTCGTTGTTGCTATTTTGAGAAACGTAAATAAACAATAGTATTATACACTGGTTGATTATGTAAATCTTGACATGCGACAGTCAGGGTAAATTTATGCTTATGCTCTTGCGATGAGAAAATAAACTCACCGGTGAGAGTGAAAATAGATGATAGCCAAATTTGTGATCTAATTTTTGCGGTTCGGCGTCTTTGTAACAAGTGAAATACGAATCTTATTTCCGCGTGTTGCTCATGTTTCATGAATTGTGAATCAAGTGCAATAAATATTACAAATCTTCAGATCAAGTCTAGACCTTAGGTTTAAAGTTATCGTGGTGATTAAAATAAAAAATTATATTATAAATAAATGTGTAAAATATTATACGTGGATAGTCTCTATGTGTGAATTGATTTATTTATTTACTGAAGATAATCAATTCTTTCGAATGATATAGAAGAAAATGTTTCATTTATAATCGTGAACGAAATCATTATCTATTATATTATAATCAATATGAATATCATTTCTTCGTATATTAGTCTAATAACGATGCCTTTTATGAAAAAAAAATATGAAAGTTGAGAATTTTTATATAAAAAAGCTTGTAGAAGTAAACAAAGACTTTCGAAATAATTAAGATCAAGCTGTGGAATCCAAAACTTTCTATTCTATGAAACATTTCATTTGTTACAGCTGCTAGACAATTCTAGTAAAAAATAGGCATCGTCACACTGACGGCATAAAAATTGTTAACATTACGATAAAATCTGGCACAAGTGACCATTTACTGTAATTACAGTTGTCAGAACTACATCACTGCATTATTAAATCTGTTTATTTAGTTTACTACATTTTTTTCAGCTATACAAGGCCTTAGAATCAGTTTATTGTTGCACAAATATCAAATTATACTAACGGATAATATGATTTTCTGATTACAGCTACGAAACTAATATTCATCCTCTACCCAAAAGTAAACATATTTCGATTTAGTCGAGTACTGTCTAACAATAATAATACTATCTCGAAAATATCTGTCATTGCAGTGAAACACGCGAAATCTTCAAAAGTCACGGTGCATATAAATTCCTCCCTTTAACCATAACGTCATATATTTCCCGAGGGTATGAAAATACGCTACTAAAAAAGAGAAACGTAGTATTGAAAAAGGAAAATGGGCAAAGCGACATCCGGTTTGCGAAAGCGCGTATAAAATCAGGCGATGCGCTGCATGTCCACAAATTTTTGCTCACGTCACCGAGTGGCGGCGTCTAGACAATTAGAGCACCCTTTCCTCCTTGCCGGTGCCCACTTATAACATCCCGAGATCAGACGAGGAAGAATTCGTCAGAGAGCTCAGGGCGTCGCACTTTACACGAATAGGAATAGTCGGCGGCAGGTTTTTATTCCGTTTTTTGGTTCGTTCTCTTGAATTTTTGTTTTTTTTTTGTTTCTTCTTTGGAATTCCATCGCTGCGGCGCCGCCGCTCGACCAGAATAGACGCGGCTTAATTTTATGTCTCGTATTAATATCTAGGCTGGACACGGATGCTGCAGGTCTCTTTCTCCAGAAAATGAGCTTGAAGTTGGTAACGTTTAGATAATTTATAGAATTCTCTGCTCGAAATTTAGTAACAAGCGAGGGGTTAACCATTTCTGAAGTCCGGTGTACACGTTGCTCAAAGTCGCTTGAAGTCACGTAGAGTCAGTGAAGTCAGTCAAATCAGGGAATTCGCTTGACGTCAATTGAAGTCATCTGAAGTAAGTGGAATTACTTTAAGTTACATCAAGTCACCTGAGGTCAATGAAGTTAGCGAAGCCATTTGATGTCTCATAAAGTTACTTGAAGCGAGGGGTCAACCATTCCTGAAGACCGGTGTACACGTTGCTCAAACTCACTTGAAGTCACCTGAAGTTAGTGGAGTTACTTGAAATCACATGACGTCAATGAAGTCATTTTAAGTCTGATGAAGTCACTTGAAGCGAGGGGTCAACCATTCCTGAAGTCCGGTGTACACGTTGCTCAATGTCAGTTGAAGTCACATAGAGTCAGTGAAGTCAGTAAAAGCAGTCAATTCGTTTGAAGTCATCTGAAGTCATCTAAAGTCAGTGGAGTCACATGAAGTCACGTGAAATCATTGAAGTCAGTGGAGTTACTTCAAGTCACATGAAATCGATGAAGTCATTTGAAGTCTCATAAAGTCACACGAAGTCGATGAAGTCATTTCAAGTCTCATAAAGTCACTTGAAACGAGGGGTCAACCATTTCTGAAATCCGGTGTACACGTTGCTCAAAGTCACTTGAAGTCACGTAGAGTCAGTGAAGTCAGCAAAAGCAGTCAATTCGCTTGAAGTCATTTGAAGTCAGTGGAGTCACATGAAGTCACATAGAATCATTGAAGTCATTGGAGTCACTTGAAGTCACACGCAGTCAATTGACTTCAAGAAGTTTTTTGAAATCTTGCAGTCATAAAGCCAGGTGTACGTTCAATCGACGCAGTGTAATCGACCCACTCGGTAAAAAGTAGTAAAGTGAAAATATTCATATTTTGACGATTCGACTCCTTCGTAGTTGCATTAAAATTTTTGGGTTCTTCAAGGATCTTACACAGAATACGCGTTACTGATTGTTCGTTGATACTGATCGAATTATGAAGTAACGTTTGGGACAATTAGGTATAATTATTCGCATATCATCACTGCCCAAACAGTAATTATTTCAACTGGATATCTGAACTCAAACTTGATTCTACAAAAGTTGAACCCAATCTCACGTATCTCTCTTCCTTGAAACCAATTAACTAATTGCTTGCAGTATGATTACTTTTAATCCTATTTCAGGCAAATAAACATCCATTATTATGACAAAGAAGGTTTTCCAAGAGCAATTCTCCCATAAGACTCAATTTCTTCGGCAATAACACTCCGCTAACATTTATCAAAGGCATTTGAACCAATTCTTGTACTTTTTTCCCTACAGAATTTTGATCCAGTTTATCAATCAGTCTACGAATAATGCAACGCAATTCACTATCCTTTGAATTACGCGTGCAGAAACTGTCAGGTTATATTTGTTCTAGCTGAATTTGTTCACCAAACCAGCTTTAAAAACGTGGTCAAGTTCGATATCGACGTCTAACTTCTAATTCCAACAAGATATTCCGGAATCGAAACGGATAACGAAACGGAGCTATTGAATCGCCTTCAAACCTTTTACCAAAAAAAAAAAAAAAAAATGCGTCAAGATAGAAACTTCAGCATCATCTCTTATGTGAACTCAACGCACGCTGGAATTAATTGAACACGTTGCACTTGAGGTTAGGAATAATTAACGAAGGTGCAAGGTACCACCGAAGCATGAACTTGCAGCGTGAATTACTCACCGAACTTTCGGTTCGTTGACTCTATTTATAAGCAGATCCACTATCCAAGTCTAACAATAAATCCTAACGCACCGTTTCGTCCTGCAGTACAAATGGTATTGACTCATTCGCGGACAGCCAACGCAGTCACTTACACCATACTTCTCTATTTCTCGGCCAAAACGGACGCAGAAATGCACCGAAACTCCGCGTTGAGATGTTCTCCAACATTTCGCTGGCGCGTGAATTTCAATTTCTAGCTCATGTCGTGATTCATATGCCGCAGCCATGTTCCGACGGTATTTTAACGCCACTTGCTCCAGTTATGCGTTATGGTGGACTTGACGGGACCCGTAATTGGGAATGCTTAGGAACGTGTGTGTGCTTCATTTATCAAGTTGAAGTTAATAATGATTTATGCTGAGGAAAAATCCTTATTTCGCGATTTTGAAACTGTTTGAAATTCAGTAAACTGTGATAAAAAAAAAAAAAACATACTCTTCTTTTGGAATCTTAGATCCTTCGAAGTCACTGTAAAAATAAGAATACTAACTTCGGCCTTGTATTCATTTTAGAATCGTTTTGACATGATATTCGAAACTAATTATGCAAGCTATGTTTGCACATTGGATAATGTCATTATGTGTGCATTAATTGTATCAAATATTCTCGAAAGTGTTCTTGACTCGACCGCATATCGTCGTACATATTCCATCGAGATAAAAATCTCGGTGCAGAAATGTATATCTTCAAATCGTGAATGATAAATTTTTGCAAGTAACAAATTTGATCGTTCTTATATCGGACACCGAATAAGCCTTGAAAACAACCCGAATGACAGATAAAGGAAGTGTCTATTCATTGCTTGAGAGGGGAACAAAACTAATACTAATAAGAATTAATTCTGCATGTAATATATTTGCAGTTAATTTGTTATTCATTTTTGACAGAGAACCATAATAATCAGATTTTGCTACTTATGCTGATCCTGCAGCACCTGGATCAATTTCCACTCGGAATAATATAATGCCTAAATGACAAGGCATTATTTGTGAACTGTATTACGTTTGGCAAAACGTTTGAGAAATTGCTTCAGATTTAAAAAATAAATCTTTTTCGGTTGTCTTGTTTTTCCTTTGCAATCCTGATTGTAATTTAATGTGCAATAATTGAGCCGTTGTTGGCCAAAAGTTGACAAAAAATATTGCTTTCGTCAAACGTTGTATCTTCGATGCTCTTGAAGATTTCAATCGGATTTTTCTCATATTGTACAGAACTTGGGACAAAATATATGGAATAATAATTTTTTCACAACCAATAATTGATGCTTAATCATTTTTAACATCGTCACTATAAAACCTGTCAAGTTATTCTCGAGAATTGATATCTGCCATGTAGTAACTGTGTTGTTTCATTCTTGTTCACCATCACCGGCTCAAATATCTTTGCTTGAGATTCTTTGAACGGTTTTCTCTCTTTTCCGAACTTTTGCTTCAGACCGTGGGTCCCATTCATCCGTAAATATTCATTGAACCGGTTTGCCTTCAAAACTCCTGCTCCGTAATGTACACTTGGCCACAGTGATTCTGAGAGGGCTAATTTTCTCCACGGGTCGGTCACGTTGACAATGCCGAATCAACCCGCAACGCCACTGGCGGTCATCTGCGAAACAGGCTCAATTTTTCTAAACACAACATAACGTAACCCGTGACTGTAGAATTCTTATTTTTGGGTTAGATTTTACGGTCATGGGTTGTGTTACACATCCGTAAGGTGAACGCAGATGAGTCACCCTGTCCGTCGTGACCGTTGAATTTAGCATGTTTAGGTTAGATTTCACAGTCATGGGTTGTGTTACGTTTACAAAGATTTAGCCGCCGGTGGCGCTGCGGTCTGATTCGGCATTGCCAACGTAACGGACTCGCAAAAAATTACTCAGCTCAGAATCACTGCGGCCAATTGTACGCTTGTTGCTCTCGGACATCGGCAGACTCGATAATATACCATAGTGCGTGCGTCACGCGTGTTTCCGGCGTCAGTAACCCTCGTTCTCAGCTGAGATAGAACGTAAGTCGAGACCAATAATGATTCATCATGGTCGATGTACCCGCGCCATCGTTGTAATTCCCTCAATTATGAATTCTGTCAACGTTCTCGCATTCGCTCGTCCGACCGGAGGAAACACGTGGAGACTCGTAGACCGGGTCGTGAATTTTTATAAACCGATTTACAAATGGCGCGTTCGTTTCATTCATACAATTTACAACACACGTTGTTTGGGTGTGTTTGATTCGGTTCGATCTGGCAATTGGATGCCGAAATTTATAACATTTTCATGCTGAAATCCTCACTTGAAAACTCGGGGTCGTTACGGAAAAGTTTCCAACTTGTCGATGGTATCGTTGAAATAATGGCTTTATTTCTGTTCGGGCAAGTCTGAAAAAATCCTTTGTGTCTTGTTTGTTTATTTTTTTATTTTTTTTTTTTTTTTTACAAGAAACGTGTTTTCATGATTTTGCTAGAAACTTGTATATCCGCAAATGAATTTCACATTTCGAAAGATCAGACTTTATTTTACACAAAAAAAAAAAAAAAAATACTATGGATTGTACGTACAGTGTATCTTTTTCTCAACGACAATATCAATTGCTAAAAATCTGATATCTTTTTTTGTAAACGATAAATTTGTAAGTTATCCAAATTTTTGGGGGATACTCGCGTATCTTATTACACGTGATAATACATCAAAATCGCAGCCAAAGCAGAATTTTCGTACCTGATCTACCTACCGTATCTGTATATATGTGAGAGTGGTTGAGAAAAAAGGTTTTTTTTTTCTTTCTTACCCCATAAAATGTTAGTGTTTGATACAAAAAAGCAAAAAAATCCTCCAAAATATGAGCTCTCTAGCTCAAGTCTAACAGATCGCTATTTTAAGATTGTTTAGACATTAGAGCAATGTAAAGATGAAAAGTTGAATCTATGACGTGTTGTTAATCGTTATTAAATATGTATACAATAATATTTTGAGAATGATCTGACGTGTTGTTTTTGTGTAATCAATTGTTCAAAATTGGATCTTTATCTTGTATACAATAATCCAACATTATTCATAGAAATTAACCACAACTGCTGAAGATAAACATACAAAAAACTGTAATTCACATTAATCAATTCTCTTAGATCACGCAAAAATGATGAAAAACGTATTCTGACGTGTTGTTTTGTAAACATTTTAATCCAAATGTACAAAAAATTACAAAATATCAGTCAGCCATACTTAAAATTGAATATCATATCTGACTCGTGAAAGTGTGGCAACGTAGAATAAAAAAAAAACCTTTCCATTTTATAATGTTCTTCCTTGCAAAACGTCCGTTGTGTCGAAATTGAGTTATTTCATTACTAATTTTGTAAATTTGTTATTAAAATTCAACTAAACACTGGTAAAAAAAAACGTACAGCTGTTAGATGCGCTGTTGCCAGATCTATTTTATACGGAAAAATATTTGAATCGAGAGACGTTTATTATTGTTAGTAAGTAAATAATTAATTTAATCCTATTGAAAGTGATCTTAGGTGACATTTGAATTTAAGTTATTAATTTAGATGTTCACGTTTTTTATTTTAGTCCAAAAAAATCTAGATTTTATTATGACTTACAGGTTACTGTATGTATTATATGAATGGGACATAAAAATTAAAAGAGCGATCTGTTAGACTTGAGTTGGAGAAGCTATCTTTTGGGAGGATTTTTTTTCTACAAAACGCTAACATTTAAAGGGTTGAGTGCGTAATGAAAAAAAAAAAAAAAAATCTATTTAACCACCCTAATATATTTTGAATCATAGAGAGGATTCGAAATTGTGTAAAACCGCGTGATTTTACCAGATAAGATGTATTACATGTGAAATTGCATAAGTTACCCAACTTTGTTATATAAAAAGTTGTGGATCGGTCATTTCTATTTATATACGTTTTATCAACGCTTGTCAAATATTTTGACAGTATCTAAGTTTCAATCCAGTATTATTTCTGTAAAATTATTTCTTTTCTCCTCAAATCAATGAAATTACCGTCTTTGGTTGAATATGTTAAAACATACTATAATACTAAATACAATAACCCCGCAGGTACGAAAAAAATGTCATACAATATGTTCCACGCGAAAAATTTTCTCGCGTTTAAAAAAAGTACGAATACTTTTTCACTACTGACGACATTTGAACAAAATCAATATACTTGTATCATCATTTTCACGACTCGGATAATTTTTTCAGTATCAAATCCATCATATTTTCTATCAGATCGGTGAAATATATTAAGGTAAAAAAAATAAAAAAAAAAAAAAATACCGTCCGATTATATTTACCTACTGATCAACAAAATTTGTTGCATCTGCAATAGCGGAATTAATTTTAATCGCTGTTTCGTTTGAAATTTACTTGAGTAATTTAAAAGAATTGCAGTTCCGATCAACTTTTCGGTAAATTATTAGAGATTTAAAAAAAAAATTCAAGCTTTCGTACGATTCAATTTTTGAATCGATTAGTTCGATTAATTCGATCAAGTATCGATCCGAGTATCGATCAATCGATCGAAATCAATTCATCTACCACGGATACGTCAAAAATCGAGTATTCAAGCTTTCGAAAATTGACCAAATGACAGGGATGAATAACGAAACTGTGTAAAAAACCGCGATGTTGGACCCTCCGTCATTTGCTCGGGTTCTTGGTTCCCCAAATCCCTGACCATTCGAACATAGCGTCGTCGCGTCGCGGCGTCGGCGTCGTTCGTATCGATTCTCGACCACCCCTGCAGTTTACACCCACTGAACTCGGAGGGTGGGACGAGCCTCGTAAGCTGGAATTCCGTTCGTCGGCGACCTTAGCCAAGATTTCATTCACAAGATTTATCGATGCATCTCTGTACGGCCGAAAAATACGCGCCACGATTCGCTTTTTCCTTTCCTTCTTACACTGAGAGAAATTTTTAGTTCCGGTTACCGCTCGGTCCTTAACTATTTTCATTTTTTACCAAAATCGGAAAATATAGTTCTAGGTAGAAAATGAAAATTAGTTTTGCAGCTTTTACCGGAAAGTCTGGTATTTGTTACCATTCTTTCGCATTATCATCACTGTTACTAGATTTTCTTGTAACTGATGCGAAAATTTAATGCTTAACTAAAAAAGTAGAGTAAACCGAAGAAACTGATTTTGCGTTTCAATTACCAAAAAAGGATCGACGATAGCGCAAAATGGTTACGCGTACCTCGTTTTTCGTAATTCAAACGATATTCAAACAGTTGTTTTTAACGATACCTGTTTTAGTGAATTTTTCTAGTTACTATGACAGATGAAATTTTTCTCAGTGTAAGCACGATGACTTGACGATGTCTGTGAATTTATTACTCGATCCCGCACGATCGGAGCGAAATATTATTTAATAATACTGGTTAAACATTTCGAGTCGATTTAAAGAAAAAAAATAAATGATTAAAGTCATCAAGAATGTCTTTGAATTAAATCGTGAATATTGAATACAAACTCTGTAGACTCCCTGTAAATAAAGTTGTTGTTCTTTTTCTCGGAGGTGAATAAAAATTAATCGTCAAATTGAATCGAAGTATCACGTAATTCAAAATATCCTTTTTCTAGTACATAATTTACAGTTTAAACTTTGGCAAATGATATGGAAATCGAATTCTTAGAAATATCTTAGCTTGTTGTATAATTTTTAAAATAAAAATAATAAATCGAATTTGGATTCGTTATCCTCAGCTTCGAATTTAAATATTTGATAAATATGAGACAAACCGTTCAGTTAATCATTTTCAAATTTTATTTACCTGACAAAGAGTTGTAAAAAATTTTTTTTGAAACAGCCAAAGAATCAGGTTCTCATCTTATCAACTTGCTGAAAATATATTTGCTAGTCAAATTGTTTCAACCTTTGCAATTCATCCGAAAAATCTAACGAATCAATGAAAAAATTCGACAACGCCCAGATCGATTTCTTTTTTTTTTTTAATTATTAATCATCGCTGCGCAGGCGTGAAAAAGTTTTCAATCACCCTTAAAATCACTTCTCTGTAAATTCTCATTACGTTACGACAGGTTTTATTTATTGCTAGATACACGATATGTTTGATCGATCGATGTGCGGTGCGTGGCTTTATTGTGTTGATTAAGAAGATAAAATTATTACCGTTTTATCCTAAATTATTGATCACAATTCACACAGACGTTGGAGGCGCATCTTCGCTCAAAAACATGTCACTAACAGTAATGATCGAGAAAAATTAAACACAGAAATATATGTATATACGTAGCAGAAAACAGTGAGTCAGGAAGTCAGTAGTATGCTTCATTTGAAAATTGTTAAAACGAATACATAAACAAAACTTTAATCTAAATAGTTCAGTGATAAATAATCTATGGCAAGTTAAATTTTCAAGCACCCTAATGCATTATGTAATGCCAAATTAGTATAAGTTTGTCAGACGACAACGAATAGCTGGTTCGTTTGTAAACGAATTCAATTCGACACAAATCACCTCACATGAATTTTTCATAAAATCAATATATTTCTTATAAGAGATGAGTAGGAATTAAATTTTTGGCAATCCGTCCAAGATATAGAAAAACAAAACGAAGCTAAGATTTATAGAAATTGTTTATAACGTGCAGTTATGTTAACAAAAAATTGAGATATTTAAAAAAAAACGGCAGAATAGTACGATGTCTGAAAAGTTGTTGACCTTTTTTTTAGCAAATCTGTTTGTATTTTTAAACGAATATTTTTATCTGAATTATTTCTTAATTAAATCTCAAATTTTTCTGGATTTTTTCATTTGGTTGAATAAATTTTTATCGAAAAGATTTTTACGACATTGAAAAGTACATCTTTTGAGGCACTTGTAAAAAAACATTTCATGAGATAAAATATAAAAACGTCTAGGAAATATATCTTTTCTCCGGCAACGTCTTTTTTTTTTTTTTTTTTTTTTTTTGCGGTGGTTGTGATAAAACTGGAGCCGTTTATCTAAAATCTGAATCACAGGAGATTATAACGGTGTATTGCATTTTGAAGTGTCTGAGCGAGGGATTTTTTATTTCTAGTTTTCATTGCATTAAAGAAAAGAAAAAAAAAAAAAATATTAGCAGCTCAAAAAGTTATTTGTTATTTTAAAATCGTTGTATTGAAAAAAAAAATTGAAATTCTAACAAATCCTTCGATAAGACCCTTCACAACGCAATACATTAATTGAAATAATGTCCTGAGGTTCTAGTTTCAAATACGGTTCTGGAGTTATCATTGCCACTGCAAAAATAGGTTCAAAACAGGTTTCGCTAATTCTTGATATTTCATTACGACAAAATTTTACAAATACCTACTCGAGGCATCTATTTTTCAATGCCATTGAAAGCTTTTCAATTAATAGATTGCGCAACTAGTGCGCAAAATAGGTCATTCCCAGACAAGTCGAGTTTGTCGTCCGAAAATAGCGACGGCGACAAAAGAAATGAGTGCGGGAAACACCTATGCTCACGTGATGCACGTCTTATTTATTTCCTAACTGAGTGCGCAAAATTCGATTTTGTGTACCCAAATGTGTGCGCTAAATATTACGATACCGCTCTAGTGCGGAATTTAAACTAAAATATCTTTTCCTGTCGCGTAACTAGATACTTTCGTCTTATTTCAATACGTTCGATACTTACAAAATTTGATTTCGCGTGCCATAGTGAGTGCGCAAAATATTACAATCTCGCACTAGTGGGGAAATTGACTCGAAATATCTTTTCTTCTAATGTAACTAAACACTTTGATTCAATGCCCACACTAGTGCGGGAAGACACTATTTTGCGCACTCAGTTAGGAAACAAATATTTAATGTGCTTAGGTAAAAAAATTCATGAAAATCACGTAATTCTTTCACGTAAATTTCAATACCTTCGATACTTGCAAAATTCGATTTCGCGTGCCAGAATGAGTGCGCAAAATAGTATATTCCCGCACTAGTGTGGAAATTTAATCGAAATATCTTTTCCTCCAGCGTTACTAAAGACGATTTGATTCAATGCTCACACTAGTGCGGGAATATACTATTTTGCGCACTCAGTTAGGAAACAAATATTTAATGTGCTTCGGTAAAAAAATGCATAAAAATCACGTATTTCTTTCGCGTAAATTTCAATACGTTCGATACTTGCTAAATTCGATTTCGTGTGCCAGAATGAGTGCGCAAAATAGTATATTCCCGCACTAGTGTGGAAATTTAATCGAAATATCTTTTCCTCCAGCGTTACTAAAGACTTTGATTCAATGCTCACACTAGTGCGGGAATATACTATTTTGCGCACTCAGTTAGGAAATAAATATTTAATGTACCTGCGTAAAGGAATTCATGAAAATCACGTAGTTGTTCCGATTCCAACTAAATAAAATCTCCCTAAATAATATAAATAAAATAAAATAAATAACGGTGGAATATGATTGATTTTCAGGAAGGTGAGGCGGACGCCCGCGTCGCCAACGCGTCCAAGCTGGCCTCCGTCGAGGATGACGCGGGTCCAGAGCGCTCCGCCTCGATAGCCCTGCAGGAGGCTGATAACCGCGTCGTCGCCAACCTGGAAGGGACCAGGAGTTCCCTGCACGGCCCGAAGGTCGCACGCAGGCTGAACGCAGCCGCCATCCGCGTTCGACCTGCGCCATCCACTTGCGACGCCGAGACGATTACAGGTCGGTCGGCTTTTTAGTATCAATCTTAGCACCTACATTTCGAGGGGGAGGGGGGGCAGCTTGGGCGATCTGAAATCGTAACTGTTTTTACAATTTTTTTTTTTTTTTTTTTAAAAAACATGAAAACACTTTGAGGAATTTGAGTTCGAAGGTTTCGTTATATATAGTTTCAAGAACATTTTAGAATTTTTTCATTGAAGTTAATAACAAATTGGCAGCATGGCGGATATAAGTAACGAACGACTCCGAACTTGAGGGCTTTTGTGGTGGCGCATCTTCCGACATCACTGTCCAACTTGTCCAACAGATAGACGAAATTTTTTGATTTAAAAACACCTCTTCGGTTTCAAGTTCGTAGCCCAGTTGTTAAAAAAAAAAAAAAACAATTTGAAATATATTATATTGACGAAAAATTTTTAGAAAAATTTTAGGATCGAAATTCAAAAATATAGCCACGAGCTTTAATCGATGAACGAGTTTTAAAGATTGTATACAAGTTTCATGTTGATCGGATAAAAGTTGACCGAGGAATCTGCGTTACCGGATTAAAAACGCGGTCGTTCATTACTTATATCCGCCGTGCCGACATTTTGTTATTAATTTCGATGAAAAAATTCTGAAATGTTCTTGAAACTGTGTATAATAACGTCTTCTAGCTCAAATTGCCTTAGGTGTTTTCATTTTCTTTTTAAAAAATATAATTCTTAAAATAGGTACGATTTCGGTCGTCCAATGTTCGTGATTGATAATATTCGAAAGATTTTTTGCGCATCGTGCATTTTCATCGCAGGCGGTTGAAATTTTATTTTTTTCAAGACCTGTAATACCATAATCTAAAAATTGGTAAAAGCATTCTCTTATACGACTTTTTTTTCATAGAGTTAATTGAAAAACCGTTTTTTGCCAAAATTTCATCGAGGTCTCACCTCAAGGCACTAGCATAAAGATTTGGTCCAAAAAATTATATCGATTTTTCAGTATTTTTTGATGTGGGTGTTGAAAGGACTTCTTGCGTCAGATTTTTATGAACTTTCTCTTTTTTTTTCATTATCGAAAAATATCAACTGAGAACGAATTTATTGTTACTACAAAAAACTATGTTTTTCAGTGTGGCGGACATCAAAACTCAAAATTTGTCTGTCCGATTGACTTAAAATTTGGACACAACGTTGATTATAATATTGTCTATAGAATAAACGGATGATTTTGAAAACTGTTCATTTGATTTTTTTTTTGCTATAATTAAGAATCTGACCAAATTTCAAGTCAATCGGACGAATAAAATTTGAGTTCCGATGCTCGAAGTTTCGAAAACAGTAGTTTTTTCAATTAACAACAAATCGGTTGTCAATTTATTTGAAAATAGAGAAACAAAAATATACCGAAATCATGAAAAATGCTTAGAGATCGATGCTTTCTTTCAGATTGTTGAAAATCTAATATAAGATTTGTAATGTTTTACCCTACGATGGTTAATATCAGTGGAAAGACTATTTTTTCTGCAGAGTAAAAAATTGCCAACGATTTTCTTCATGATCACAATCGGCATCGTTTCAATGTTGCAAGACTGAATATTTAACAATGACAAAATTATACAATCAACAAAAGTATGAATTTCTGACAAATTATCTACCTTCTTGTATTTCAAAAAAAAAAAAAAAACAAAACAAAAAAAAACATCAGAAGTAGAAAAACACGAGGGAATGATCGGTGAATTTGTGCGACTTTAAAACAGACGAGAATTTGTTGATCCAGATTGATATTTTGATATAAGGTATGTTCGCGTTATTGTGAAACTCTAAACTTTCAAGCTATTTAAAAAAAACAAAACCTTATGGGCAATATTCTGCGCGATTAAAAGAATTATACGAAAATATCGATAAATACTTTCGGTTTAAACAATTTTGAGATGGTGTTTTGAGGATTATTTACCGACAAATATTTTCAGTCGACTCAATTCAATTATTAAATATGTCTCGTGACCTACTATAGACGTTTATTCAATTCGAATAAACTCAACCTTACCGCTGGATAAACGTTGAAATCAAGCTCGTTTAAATCAATCATCGCTGTCGGTAAATTAATATAAAATTTGTTTACCTTCGCTTTGATTAAATGAAGAAGACGGAAGAATAATCATTAGATATACCTATAATAAAGAATTTCCAAATTATGGGAATGAAATTTTCCCTTCCGAAATTGATCTTCGTTTTCAAATTCAGGATTTAACATTCAAACAGCATGTCAATTTTTCATCAATCCCAGAATTCACAGGTTTCGAATTCACTCACAACTCACCAATTACAGAGTAAAAATCAATGACTTGTTTGAAATACAACAACTACTAAGATCAGAAAATTTTCACTACACGTCAATTTGCACGATATGAATTAAAAAAAAATCCAAAATACGCACAAATTGCACAACTGTTCGCTAAATCTGTCAGGCCCACCAATTTCACGTCTATTCTCGTACACCGGCCGGATTTGACGAGATCGATTAACACGATAATCACTTGATTCGCTGTCCAATCAGCATTGCAACACGAGTTTTTATTTCACCTTCTTCCTATAATATTCGATCGTGCGGCGAACACCGGTATATAAAAATATCACCTCGATTCGTTCCTTCAACGACATAAATTACCGACGAACGACCGAAACGTTTCACCCTCCATCCTTTCCTCCCCGATGCCTTTCGGCCAAACGATTAGCTTTTCTTAAAAACCACAGGGTACCGTAAATTAATCCGCGTCTAAATGTTGAAAACTGCGACTCTCGTCTTATCGTCGATACACTTCGGACTAAGAGAAAGAGAAAAAGGGAGATGTCAAAGACGAATGTCAGAGTAGTTGCCAGAAAGAGGCTCCACCGCAAACTGCCCTTGTTCAATGCTTATACGGTGGATTTTATAGAAGAGAACCGGTGGGTGAAGTATAATGCGGACAGAGGAGTTTCATGGTTTCGTATACGTGTGTAAAAAGGCATGTGCCGCTCTGCCTGCCATTGGGCACCGTGGCAAACGATGATTACTTCGCTATGCGGGAGATAATGTGCCATGCAGGCTGCTCCTCGGCGCTCCCCTCGTCATCATCATCATCATCATAATCATCATCATCATCATCATCATCATTACCGTAGCCATCCCACCGTCTCCGGTATCGTCATCATCATCATCATCATCATCATCATCATCATCATCATCATCATAATTATTATTATTATCATTGCCTGGACGACGATCAACCTTCCTTACTTATTTACCTACTTGCTTTCACATCTCGTTGGAAATTCGTTATTTATATATCGTTCGTGTACTTTGTTTGGATGTTACCGTGTCGGATGTTGGGAGACTGTGCGTTACTTGTATGACTTGTGCCACTCTCTCGTATCGCGAGTGAAGAAGAAGAATCGAAACGGAGTTCGTTGAAACAACTTGTTGTACAATTAAGAAACACACGGAGGAAGGAAGAAGACCAACGCGCCTAATTACACGCCATGGGCGAGGGTTCGTGATTTAACCTGATCGCTAATTCCGCTGGAGATGTATTTTTTTTTTTTTTTCCTCTTTTTTTTTTTTTCTTGTGGGGGAAAAGCGAGAGCGATGAATGGCCACGTGTACAGTCCGGTGAAAACAATTTTCGAACGAATGAGAATTGTAAAATAAAAATCGAATCAGGAGAATATTGAGGATGGTCGGGTTGAATTAACGATATAGGTAGGAACGATGTAAGGAAAGGAAAAAAATTGAAAAGCAATTACGAATTTGTGAGGGAAATTAGGTCGGATGTTAAGTTTTGTTCGTAACAATTTGAATTGGTACTTTTTCAATTAATTCCGTACGCGATAATCGCGCTTTGTATATCGATAAAATTTACTTACTCGTGGGGTGAAAGAAACGTCCTTTGAATCTCCCGAAAAAAAAATCTTAAAATTGTAAGCTATGGCTTGGATATTAATTTTTCATTGCGAAGTTGTTTGAAAATTGATTTCTTCTGTTTAGCCAACTGTTTTATACAATTTCACCGTAAGGATTGAAGTTTTTTTTTTTTTTCCCCCAATACTCACGATCAGTTGAATACTGATATTTGTTGATGCAAATTTATGTCCATGTAGTCTTAGAGAATTGAATATCGAACAGCAAAACGTTATGAAAAAATTGCGTCCCGGTGAAGTTAATAAGAAGGATAGTGGACTGAACAAAATGAGCCAAGCTAGAATGAAATCGATCGTATCTGATGGATATTTCTTAACTTTAAAATACTTTGAAATGAAAAATTCATGTCTGAGCTAAAGCTTGTAATTTTAAGATTTTCTATCGGGAGATTTAAGTAAAATTCTCTTGGCTCACGAGTAGATGAATGTCATTAATATTCACTATAAGAATACTGATTAAAGTGTATAAACTACCTTAATTAAACAACTCTACTAGACATCAAGTTGTACTGTTCTATTATTTTTTTTTTTTTTTTCCACCTTAGGAACATTTCGTACAAACACAAATTCACTGAATATTATAAGCCAAATTTCAATTGCGCATGGATCTTGAATTTTTACGCGATTCTTTGATTTATGATTCTTGAAAAACAATTCAGGTCTGTTGGCCTCTGTTGTATAAGAGGAAAATTATTGGAATCTAAAAAGAATCCGTTCGAACCTTCCGTAATTGGTTGAGCAGGTATTCGTGCCGTGATTAGTTAAAATTAACCGAACGACGTGCGTCCAATTTTTGATAACTTATCTCCCAGTCATTATATAATTATTATCGTTATTTTTATTATCATTTTTATTGCTCCAAGTGTAAAATATTCCCGGAATTCGTGATTGTATACCTATTGCGAATAATGTAAAGATTGAATCTGATAATTTTTTATCAGAAGTGACGGAAAGATTAGGTATAGAAACGCGTAAATTTAGCAAGGTAAAAGTAAAGATCTGTAAATTATTACGTGCCTATCAAATTCGTATCTTGTACAGCTTCCGGTATTGTTGTTTAATTTCGGACAACTGAAACAAACTGCGCTTATTGTTGAAAAGATAAATCAATTACTGAATTTGTAATTCATCGAGAATTAACTTGAAGCACCCTTCCGTTTTGTTTTAATCTAGAATTTCATTTGAAGTTGATAATGGTTTTAAAACTTTACAGATAAAATTTGCTATCAATTTCATTAGGATAAAGTCGTTTATTGGATTTCCATCAAATTAAAATATTCGTGAGCTATGATCGTTTTTTTATGAAAATGCTAGATAAAGAAATACCCGGTAATAAAATTACAGTTTAGCTATCGATTTCTCATTTTTTTACTTCAAATCATTTTAAAGTAGTTGAAAATTTAACAGATAATTTGCACGATTATAGCTTTAAAATATTTTTTTTTTTTTTCTACTTCTGTTCGGAAAATTAATTCAAACGTTATTTTTTCAGATAATCTATTCAATATTTCTGTCTCTTGATCAAAATTGATGTCAGTGTGATCTTGAAAAATTGAATTGTATCTCAATCGTGATAAGAAGAAAGCGCGTTTTAGTGAAATTCTAAACAATATATAATCTTATGAATAAAACAACTCACCTCAGAATTGGATTGAACGAATTTACTAAATTTTTGACCATTTAAAAACTATCTCAAACGAAAAATCGATATCGAAGATTTCTTTCATTTGATTTTTTTTTTTTTTTTTTTTTTATTTTTTTTTACAAATATTTTTAGGAAAATTTTTATAGCTCACGAATACATTATACTTGATAAATATTCCATCGTATGTGCGACTATCTAAAATAAGTCTGTCGGAAAAAGTATCGATTTCGAATTGCCCGGCAATTCTCGATTGAAAAGAAGAATCCATTAACGAAGTTCTGTTTAAAACTGTACAAAGTCGATCAGATGAAATAAGAAAACCTTCAAGTAACTCTGATATTTGCTTACCACGCATAAAGAGAAATAAAAGAAATTTTTTTGACACTTGTTCAAAAAATATGGCGAATTTTTTATTTTCTTTGCACCAGATCCAAAGAAATGTGATTAATTGATTCAACGAAAAAAAAAAAAAAACGTGATCGAAACAACAATTTATATCATCGAATGTGATTTCTTTGGATAAAAAGAAAAAAAAACACGCACACACACACACGCGCATTTCTTTCGCCATATTTTCCATAATTCGATAAATATTTTCTCATCTTTCGCGACTGATACAATATTTTTTCTAGAAAAGAGGTCAATCAACCTTGTTCCTCGATCACGTATGTATAAAACAGTGTTCTTTAATCACTAATATATCGCATCGGTGTTTTGACAACGACCTGGCTAGAATTCAAAAAAAAAAAAGAAATTAAAAAAAAAATCTGAAGAAGGTAGAGAAAATAAGAAATTCACGTGCGTGTTACATCCATGCATATATATATATACACACACACACACACACTCGCCGAGCGAAAATTCTGGTAGATGACATCAATATTTGGCAAGTTTTAACGAACCTCTGCCATGCAGCAGCCGTAGCGTACCAAAATAACTTCGACGACTTCGGGGCGATAGTCGCAAATAGGCCAACCAAGCCGAGTTTTACCTTGCGGACTGTACGTGTGTATATCTTTCGCGTGTTGCTATTTTCGTTGCAGTTTATAAGTACAGAGGTACCCTCGAATATTAATAATAATAATAATGATAATAATAAAAACCGATAACAGTAACGGTGTGAAAATTATGTCGTGCAAATTTTAGAATTTTACGATAGATACGTGTCGCCATGTTTTGTAATTTTCTTTATTTCTTTCATCGATATGATAACGCTCTTTTGAGGAATGCGATTGCAATTATTCGAACCTTGTTTCAATCGAGGTTCGTGCAGGATTCGTAAGCAATGGGAAAGCCGGGAAAAATCAGAGAATTCTTAAAACGAGACTGGAATTTTTTGGTTTCTATACAAAGTACTATCAATGTTGAGAAAAAAATTGGACTTAAAAATTTATTCATCCCACCACTTCATGCATTCTATGCAGGTATAGTAATTAATACCAAAAGTTCTTTCTTCGTTTTTTTCTTTTTTATTTTCTTCCTTGGGGAAAATCGCAGGCTGTTGTTTGTAAATTGATAGTCAGACGGGGTAAGTTAGTTACTAGATAATATTGAGGGTGTTGGTATTAATGTTTGAAAAAAAATGTCATTGGTCACTGATCCGGGACATATTTATTGACAGGTTAGTGAAAAATATTCTAATTTCAGGCCGGAATATCTTGAAAAGTCGGAAAATTTCGGATTCCAAAAATTGTACGAATTCTGGGTTGAAGTTCGTAACGTTAATGTAACCGTGAAAATCAGGAATAGTCAGGGAATTTTGTCTGTCGGGAAAAGTCAGGGAAAAGGCAATGAATTATGATGGACCAGAAGAAAAAAAAAACGTAATTTTTTTTACGAATTAATTACAAACCTTAACTATGCTTCGTAAATTCAGCCGAGCTGACTTTTGGAAATCATGTTATTCAATTTCTAATTATTTATGTCAAACGAAGCAGTACTGTGTGTTTTTGAAACCAAATTTACGTATCGGAGATTCACAATTCCCGGAGCTTTTGATCGCGAAAGCTACTGAACAACGTTACCTAAGTTTCGTGAAAAAAAAACAAATTGAGGAATTCTGAATTTATTGACGAGAAAAGTCGGGGAATTTTTTTCGAGAAAAATTGGCGCGACCCTGTTTTAGGAAAAATCATCTTTTATTTATAAATATTTCTGGGATGTAAATAGAAAAATAAATTATATCCGGATTTTGTATATATGAAAAAAAAAATCGTTTTTTTTTCCAACCATACGTTACCTTAACTTTAGTTACTTTATTTACAACCTAGTCGCCATATTAAAAATCGTAGGTAAACTTTTGATTTCGCACAAACCTCTATCGGAATTCAACATTATTCTCTTTTATTGCCAAGGTGTAATCATTCATTGTTGAAAAATCATTTTGAGAATGAAATTTATGATTAAATTCTCTCCTTTCCGACAGACGAGCACGTGGCTGTTACTTCATCGTTAGTTGTTTGCCAAGTTCCCACGAATTGTGTTCTTTCACCAGACCGACAAATTTATAATTTAACGATCAAACGCTAAATTCTTCAATGATTTATAGATAATGCGGACATGTTATTATCATTGAACACACACCCACCTTATCGTTGGTTACCTGCAGAGTTCAATATTCCGTAAACTGAAATAAGTGTGGTTTTTTTTTTTTTATGTACGTAATTCAAGGTCAGCACCCATCTGACAAACTTGGAACTGCCAGGTAAAAGATAGAAGTATCAGTTTTATTTTTTAATACTATTATTCGAAGTTGAAATACACTTTTTATTTACGGCACACTGATTCATTTACGAGACGACAAATTTTTTTGGAAATCGCTTGAAAATTGAGAAGGTTATTCACATTTGTAAAAAATGTACGATACAATGCCGGATAAAGGGTTAAAATTAGGCCGATAAATGTATTTTTTCTTCTTTTTTGTCTGTCAGAACAGGATTTAAAAATTAGTATTTGCTTCAAGTCTGAGATGTGAATCACATCGTCCGACTTTTTACCCATTCAAATATTACGGAGGCGGCCATTAATTTGTATAAAATAAATTACATGACGTTTGTGGGTTTTATAGTACGGCTCAAATCGCAGTTTTTCTACATCATTTTCCCCAACCTAATTACCAAGTATTCTAGTTCTTTCAGATTGAAATTATCATATTATTTCCTTTGTATCCTTCGTCATTTTGGAAAGGAATCAGTTTTTCACAAATCAAAGGTGTATTTAAACTTCTAATAACAGTATAAAAACAAAACTGATACTTCCATTTTTTCCCTGGCAGTTCCAGGCTTGTCAGATGGTTGGTCACCTTGAATTATATACATGAAAAAACATACTCATTTCAATTTGACGGAATATTTAACTCTGCGGGTAACTAACGATAAGGTGGGTGTGCACTGAGAAAAATTTCATTTGTTATAGCGACTAGAAAAATTCAGTAAACCATTTTGCGCCATTTTGTTTTTTGTTTTTTTGTTTTTTTTTTTTTTTGTTGAACCATTTTGTTCAATGATAACAACACGTCCGCATTAGCTATAAATCGTTGCAGAATTTAGCGTTTAGTTACGTTACTTCCATATGTCAACAGTGATACGAAGTAACAAACATCGTCCGAAGTGGTGAAAATAAACCGTGACAAGGGTAAGAGTCGGAAATGTTTTGAGGTTGGACGCCGAGTATCCCACTGTGACTGAAAGGGTTAAACGGTTAAGTCGAACTTGAACCTCGTCGCTTGCTCAAAGACCCCAAGGAACGTCCGAATATCCGATTAGGCAAGGTGGAAATAAGTTTTGACAAGAGATAGAAGCAACGTCTAAATTTGGCCCTCAGCGCTGATCGATCTCTCCTCTTGACGAGGCAGGCAGGCATGCCGTGTATACATATGGGGCATTCCAGGTCAATTCGACAAGGGTCTGACCCTCAACCTCTCCAATCTGAGTCTTAATGACCGGAGGTGTTTCGTTAGCCTAAAATACACATCTCCGAATTTTTCTCAGATTTTTACCAACCACTCTGACGCCCCCCCGACCTCTTAATAAGGGATGATATTTTCCAAAACGGTCAGTCGGACATTTTTGAAAATTATGAAAAAAATCACATAAATTCTGTAGCCGAAAAGAAAAATATCCCAACCAAAATCGACGTGGGCAGGCGAAACGGTAATTTTTTATGAATATTTTTTTTTTTTTCAGTAATTTTGATTTTTTTCGCATTTTTCAGGATTCAATTTTTCAGGAAGTAATTTAAATATTACTTTCTCGATGGTGTTGCATTTACGAACATATATTGAATCCTGAAAAATGCGAAAAAAAATCAAAATTACTAAAAAAAAAAAAAAAATTATTCGGTAAAAAAATTATTAAAAAATAACCTTCTTGCCTGCCCACTTCGATTTTGGCTGGGATGTTTTTCTTTTCGGCTACAGAATTTATGTGATTTTTTTCATAATTTTCAAAAATGTCCGATTGACCGTTTTCGAAAATATCATCCCTTAAGGGGTGGGGGGGCGTCAGGGTGTTTGGTAAAAATCTGAGAAAAATTTGGAGATGTTATTTTAGGTTAACGAAACACATCCGGTCATTAAGCCTCGGATTGGAGAGGTTGGGGGTCAGACCCTTGTCGAATTGACCTGGAATGCCCCGTACATACATAATTCTCCGGGTAAGGTCGTCACGTTCGCTTTCCTCGAGCCTTGAACCTCGAACCTTGACCCAAAATGCTTTCGCACCGTATCTCGGTTTCCTCGTTTCCTCCTTTCCTCCGAATCGTCTCCGAAGCTTTTCCATTTCTTTCAAGCAGGCACCGAAAGCTCTGTTCGTCGGTACATCATCCTTGGCATAAACTTTAACCAGACGGTAAAAATTGGAGCTGGCTCAAGTCCAGTGACGAGTGTTTGGTCACGACGGTATTCTCGTCGCCTCCCTCCTGGTGGAAAGTGCTCGGTCGTTCCCTTCTTCTACTTCTTCTTCTTCATCACTCCTAGAGCGATAGCTATTCTTCGTTAGCCTCGGCGTCGATCGGGGTCGAAGAAATTTTTCCCTCGAATACGTCGGGAATTGAGGAAATTTTTCTATGTATAAAACAAATGGGGGAGACTGTAAACAGGGGTGAAATTTTCTGCGGTAAATAACGTTTTCGCAAACCGATACAAACGGCGGCCAGACGTCTCTTTGGCCGAAGATCGTTGCGAGGAACGCTAATCAACCGGATATTGTTGGGAATATCGCGTAACGCGGTAATCGTATGGTGTTAACGAAGTTCATTTTCGTGCGGGTTTTAAAACCGACCGTTTGACCGAACGACGCATGAATGGTGCTATTAATAAAGCAACTTGTGTTGAAGTGGTCTGAATTCGATTTTCGTACGCCGTTACGCAATTCGTGTAACAAATAGTACACTGAGAAAAATTTCATTTCTTACGGTAACCAGAAGAATTCAGTAAAACAGGTATCGTTAAAAAAAACTGTTTCAATATTGTTGGAATTAGGAAAAACGAGGCACGCCGAAAAATTTTGTTTCTGAGGTTTACTTTACTTTTTTAGTCAAACAAGGCTTTAACGTCAATTTATCGTTGCACGAGCGTTAAATTTTCGCAACAGTTACGAGAAAATATATTCACAGAGATCGTAATGATGAAGAATAGTAACAAATACTACACTCTTCGGTAACAGTTGAAAAAGTAATTTTCATTTTCTACCTGGTACTGAATTTTTCAATTGTGGTAAAAAATGAAAATAGTCAAGGGCTGAGCGGTAACCGGAAGAAGAAATTTCTCTCCGTGTACATTTCGCGATAACGAGCATTGAAAAAAGTCTTTATTCGAGCCGAGATAAAGAGACGAAAAGAAAATGATGTGAATTGTGATGTAATATGGTGTGAAATGCGAGACGCTGCTTTCTCACCTCTTTCATAATCAGACCAAAGTGAAACCGGACAATCTCAAGCCTCTCGTCGACCTTCGATTTTCTCGAAACGTGATTATAAACGACGTTAATTAATATTTCATTCGGGGGGGGTAAACGGCTCGCGAATATTGTTAAATATTTAAACGATAAGGAGGCGAAGGGATTCCGTATTCGCCTGGTGGTGGCGAAGTATGTTCTTGGGGGCCGGACGAAGTGGACGGCCAAGTGGCCCGGCAAGGCTCAAGGATCTCAGGGAGAGGCGGGAACTCATCCTCAACAAGTGGCGAGATGGTACCTTAAAAACTATTCCTACGTCGTTGTCAACCCCGAAAAATCCGCGAATTATCCCCTTTGCCGAATGATCGGTTCCGCATTCCCGCTCTTTAATTTCTTAGTCATTCGTGGTAGTCACTGTGCTCAGGAAAATCTTACCGTAGCCGGAAAATGGTCTGCAGGGAAAAGACTGTGAATTTTTTTACCGGGGAAAACCTTTCGTGAACGGACGGAATGAGGAGAGGAATGAAACCGTTTTTAACCACGTTTTTGACCCCATCAACTGCATTGTATATGGATCATAAACGCGTTTTTGAATACCGAAAAAATGATAGTTTGGTTGGGAAAAGTCTGTGAATTTTTTTACCGGGGAAAACCTTTCGTGACCGGACGGAATGAGGAGAGGAATGAAACCGTTTTTAACCACGTTTTTGACCCCATCAACTGCATTGTATATGGATCATAAACGCGTTTTTGAATACCGAAAAAATGATAGTTTGGTTGGGAAAAGTCTGTGAATTTTTTTACCGGGGAAAACCTTTCGTGACCGGACGGAATGAGGAGAGGAATGAAACCGTGTTTAACCACGTTTTTGACCCCATCAACTGCATTGTATATGGATCATAAACGCGTTTTTGAATACCGAAAAAATGATAGTTTGGTTGGGAAAAGTCTGTGAATTTTTTTACCGGGGAAAACCTTTCGTGACCGGACGGAATGAGGAGAGGAATGAAACCGTGTTTAACCACGTTTTTGACCCCATCAACTGCATTGTATATGGATCATAAACGCGTTTTTGAATACCCAAAAAAATGATAGTTTGGTTGGGAAAAGTGTGAATTTTTTTCACTATTCTCAGTGGCCACCATATTATTTATGAAAATTGATTTTATTCATTATTAAGTGCATGTTTTCATCAGTTTTGTTTATGCCACAAATTCTATCATTGCTTGATTCTTAATGTTTTTTGGATAAGGATATCCAATTCTCAAATTACACTCATTTTTATTTTTTCTTTTTTTTCTTTTTCATCACGTGATCATTTATCTGCGCATCCTTTTGCATGATTTTAATCATAAAATGCTTGATTCAAACACTGACTAACGTCTCAAAAGTTCCATTCAATTTAACAAATGACTTTGAATTGTTTTCAAGTGTGGGAATATCTTTTTTTTCATCCACGGAACTGAATTTCTGATATTTTATTTAGTCTGAATGTAACGAAAACGAGAGGTAAATAATAATTTCGAAAGAGGAATCAACGTTTTCAAACATTTGTATTCAAACTTGACTGGAAGTTAATTTTCTTACCGGCATCTATGTGACAATATATCAATATTAAAAAAGTAAAAATGTAACACCAAGATTATATCAGTTGAAATTGATCGATGGAAATCGGTTACATAAGTGGAAGAAAAACCTTTGAAAGCGGCTTAATTTATCATAATCTATAAATACGAAACCTTATAATATATATTTTTGTTTAAATACTAATCGTATAAATGTAGAAAGTTGTCGTTTTACTTTTCAACCTACAGAAGAAGAAAAAGTTTCAACGGTTGAAGAGAAAAATCTTTAAAAAATTCTGTACACTTTACAGCTATAATCGAGTTACTAAAGAAACAACAAAGGAGGCCGGATCTAATTTTTAAAATTTACTCGAGAAATTATACCGGCGGACTTTTGAAGTTTAAGAAATAAAATAATAACATTTTCGTTTAAATATGAAAAAAAGTAACGATTAAATTATGTATGTTAATTTTAGTGAAAAGTTTGCAAAATTTTTAGATACGAATTCAAATGCTAGAAATTCACGACTCTTCTTTCGTAATATTTTTTGCACGAATCATAAATAACATCGCGGCGGTAATTAGACACAGTTAAAAATTAGTCACCGGACTTGCGTTAGGTCATCTTGGACCGAGAAGCTCGTTCAATGCCGGTTCACACCAGTTTTCTACGGAGCTAAATTGTGCTTCCAATTGTTTCGGGTTTCATAAGCCTCGGTTATCATAAGAACGAGACTTTTGTTCTCAAACGTTTCCATTTTCTGCTGCTATAACTTTTGCGTTTCTCTCTCTCTCTCTCTTTTTTTTTTCATCGAGTAACTCGTTATTCATACGCGCCTAAACATCTTGATCGAGTCATATTTTCAACGTTGTTTATTATCGTACAAAAATGTTGTATTGCTGGAACGGAAGAGAAAAAATCTGCACATTTTTTAATGTCAAAAATGTTTTTGTAAAAATTCCGAATTATTTTCAGTACACTGAGAGACATTTTTAGTTTCGGTTACCGATCAGTTCTTAACTAACGTGTGAAACTACCCAGACACTTGTTTAATCGATCCTTTTACATGTTTACGTAATGTTGATAACTGATAATTTTTTTTATCAACGAACTGAAAGCAATCTATAACTCGTAGTTTAAATTTCTGAGAAATCGGAAGGATTCGAAAATATCTCGTCACTTACATTCAAATGTTGTTTCGATTTTTCATGTATAACGTATAACGTTCTTTTTCATTCCTATTCTACGTTGGTTGTAAGTCAAAGCTGAAAAGTTCGACACTCTTCTCGAATAAAAGGTTCGGCTTGGTATAAACTTTTGGCGACATTATGTAACAGCGAGCAAAGTGCAGATTACGTACACGGATTTGTTTAAATGGAATTCGGTGTTGTATAAATACGTAATACCGATTTGCTTCGGTCGTATTTTAGGCGCGGTAATAGCAGAATGAACTTAGCCGAAATTCAGGCATAAAATTAGTCCTCCAATTAGGCCTGACGTTTTTTTCCTCAGACCGATATTTATCGGTATAGAATTCGAAATATTCCATATGAAATATAAAAAAAGCACAGCCACAAATCTTATCTAATCAATGAACGTTGAAATATTTTTATTAATCGTACACGAAAAAAGCCCATATTTATTTAACTGCGATTCAAGTTTGCGAAAAAAACCGAAGTTTTTGTTTTCACATCTTGTTAAAAATTTTTTTGAAAATCGACGTATCGCGATTCGAAATCATTAAACAATCTATCGGATCAAAATCGTCGAGAGTTTTCAGTCTTAAGTTTAATCGCGCGTTCCTTAACGATCAATGATTCTGATCTTTCACGGTTTTGTCGGTAAAGTCACTCTCTGTTTCGATCTAGCTTAGATCGGTAAGCCTCGACTGTTCTCTGCTAACTGGCGCCACTATCTGAAAGCGTTGACAGCTTCTTTTTACTCGATTCTATCTAACGAGAGGTTCGTTTGAAATAAAAACGTTCAGAATTATCGCAACGATATAACCAGTAGAATAAATGACAATAAAATTAAAGTAAAAGTAATAAAATACAAAGAAACGATGTAAAGAATAACTTGCAGTCTTCCGGTGAAGCGAAACCGGCAACAAATTGTCGACGTAATGATTTCCACTCCTTTAAAATAACAACTGCAACAATAATAATAACAGTAATAATAGTAATAATAACAGCTTGAGGTTGATTAAAATTAGAAAGAAGGATTTTGCATAAATGCGTGAAATTAGCTAATCTTTCGTACTTGTAATATTGTAACGATTTGAAGTTACTTTAAATAAAATGGTTTACGTAGATATTAAAAATTTTGCAAATTTAGTGAAACACAGAAAATGGCGTTAAATAATATAATTTTCAAAATTTGTTCAAATACATCCACTCTTTTTTAAGTCTGAAGCTTGATTCATCTATTTTATCATATACATATAAATCGCAGTTCTCCCGTTTGTTTGTTTTTTTTTTCCCCCTCTTGATTTATATACATATATTATATATGGGGCATTCCATGACGTCACGATCAATATTCTACGTCGATATCTCAAATTGGCTTTATAATTTTTTACGTGGTAGTACATGACGAAAAACGCATTCGACATTTTTTCAGAATTTTTCGCCCCAGCGTATCTGAAGTATGATTTAAAAACTTAAAAGAAGAAAACCCAATTTATAGAATCCGAAAAAATTCAGAAAAATCTTATAAATTATAACAATATTTTCGATACCTATAAGAAGATGGATATTTCGTAACTTCAAAAGATGAACAGGAAAAATTTAAAAACAAAATGTCATTATTTAATTGCATTTTTGACATAAGAACGAACATGAAAGCTTATGGTAATATTTTTCTGAATTGATATTTTTCGGTCTTTATTACAATGAGCTTTTATATTCATTCTGATTTCAAAAATTCAATCAAATAATTAAAAAACATTCGTTTTATTTTTTCCATTCATCTTTTGAACTGATAAAATCTCCATCTTTTAATACGTGTCGAAAATTTGGATATATTTTATAAGATTTCATGAAGTGGGGTTTTTTTTTTTTTCAAGGTTTCAAATCATATTTCAGACACGCTGGGTCAGAAAATTTCAAAAACAATTTCGATTGCGTTTTTCGTCATGTACTTCCATGCAAAAAATTATAAAGCCAATCTGAAACATCGACGCAGAATTTTGATCGTGATGTCATAGAATGCCCCATATATATATTTGATAAAAAATGTATACTTTGTACCGGTGTTTTATTGATCTGAAATTCTCTCGTATGATAAGTTCCATTGGCCCACGTGGAGCAGATTGCTCGATTGGAAAGGTAGAACAGTCCTTACCTTTCAGGTGCTTCGACTTGCAGGTAAAAAGATAACTTTGCCCCGTTGCTAAAACAGTGACGGATTTCTTTGATAATACGTAGTTAACAGCGGCTCCGCAGGTGCGGCAGCACCTTGTCTTTCGGCGTAAACTCTGAAATCTCTGACATCGATACAGAATCCGAGATACGCCAAATTAACGGAGACAAGAGATCGGCGTCAAGTAGGCTTAATAATCATGGCTCATCATATATGACGTTACATCGTTTTTTGGATAAACGCAGTTTTCTTTTTTTTTTGGTTTTTCTTTTCTCCTTTTTTCCCCATTCAATTTCAAAAAAACAATATGTTTTATCGGGAATTATTTAAAAACGAAAACTTGGGCGTTGCGTATAAATTTAAAAATTCGCACAACGTTTTAAGGCTGGTAAATTTTTATGCAATTTTCATTTATTTACCGTGTCTTGAAAAAAGCACGGCTATGTAATTTTTTTTTTTTTAATTTACCCGAATTGTTCATAGAATCGAGCAAACAGTTAAAATCATTTCACAGATGAACTCTGGGTATTACGAAATTCTGGTCATTTTTGACAGTAATAACGACAATTTCTTTACGTTCGTGTAATTGAAACCGTAATCCGCATTGCGGACAATCAATAAGTTGGATTGCATTTTACAAAGCTGGAATATACGTTCGTCGAATATCGCTGATTTTTACAACGAGCCGAGAATATGTGTTTTAAAAAAAGAAAGAAAAAAGAAACAAGGATGAATCGAAAAAGTTTTTTCTGATCAGGGACGCAACTGTTTAAAATTATTGCTGAAATAAAAATACGCGTACGTGAAAGAATGGAAAAAGTTGTTATCTTTATTTTCTCATTCGTCAAAACAATCCAAACATTACATAGCCCTGTGAGGATGAAAAAAAAAATATATGTACGAGACAATACATACATATGCTGATATTAAAAGCTTTAATTATGGAAAATTGATCATACGTAATAAATTTAGATAAAAGTTGAAAGGTCAGTGTCGAACGCGCTGTCGGCATTGCAAAATTTTCTGCGCCGACTCCGAGCTCTGTGCGAATAAAATTGCACGCTTATAAATATGCGCCGCATCTTCTCCGTCGCTCGAGTATTAAAAAAGCCTCAAGCGTAGAGGTGCACGAATATCGACGGTTAGTTTGATACCCGAAATGAATGCCTGGAGAAGACAAAAAAAAAAAAAACAGTATACGAATTAACGTACGAATAGTAAATGAATGAACAAGTAATGAACGTCCAAGTCGTGAATCGATGGTGAAAAAATTAATATCGAACTTTGTGATGTTTGTGAAAATTTAACGATGCAACCGATGCGACAACTGCGTGAAACGGTGAAATAGTAAGAAAAACAATAATGACAGGTTTGTCTTCTTGATAAAATGTACACGGTTTGTGAAACGAACGAATTCAGCGTCCGAGAGTCGTTTCTACTTTCATTAGAGTCGCGTAGAGCTCTTCATTACCGACCGAGCAAACTCACCCCTTTTTCGTCCTATATCTGTTAAACGAACGAACGGAAAGGGCTCAAATTTCAACTGTGCGTCGCTCGTTTGTAACGGAATTCAAGAAAGTTGTACTCGTATCGCGAAAATGGTCGAAATAATGGGTGGTGATTTTTTTTTGACACGTGTTACTATTTCTACATTTACTACGCACTGCATGACCTTAAGCCGTGTTTCCAATTCCGCTTGCTTCCCCGCGATTTGAAATTGCGTCGTCGTCAAAGTGGACAATTTTTACTATTCTTGTTATTATTTTTCAACTTTATTTATACTTTGCTTCGAAATCAATTTCATTTTTGTATACAATGGTTTTTCTTTTTCTCCTTACTCGCGACGTTTTACAAAGAATGCGTGAAGCGAAAGGAAAAGTAATATTTGATACTTGGTGAATCAATTTTCAATGTATTTTTTTAACTTTGTGATTATTTTATTATATATTTTATATTTTATCAACTATTTTATGTGATGGAATTGAAAGCTGAAACTTGGACATTCGCTTTAGTCATATGTGTTATAATATGTACATTAAGGTGAGAAAATTTCTAAATTTCTGAATTGATGAGAAAAAACTCATCTGAATTTGATCTTATCAAATAAATAACTTGACGAACTCGTGACGGAGACATTTCGATTCCTGTGTTGAGAGAAAAATGTCTCAGTCAAATAAATTGATTTCATTACAAAATGATTTGAAAATGAACTCCGTGGGTAAAGAAGGGTTTCTATATTTATGATAAATATACACTTTACTTCTGATAGGTTAACGATAATTGATTAATCGTACAAATAAATCATTTCACATGTCAATATAATACAAGTAAATCATCGTTTTAGTGTATTTATACCGGACGTGAAAACAAACCAAAACCGTAAATGAATTTAAACACTTATCATGAAAATTTCACTGGTCAAAAAATTCATCCACACTGAGAAAAATTTTTGGTCCCAGTTACCGCTCAGTCCTTAACTATTTTCATTTTTTTACCATAATCGAAAAATATAGTTCTAGGTAGAAAATGAAAATTAGTTTTATAGCTGTTACCGGAAAGTCTAGTTTCCGTTACTATTCTTTCTCATTACGATCACTGTTGCTATATTTTCTTGTAAATATTGCAAAAATTTAATGCTTGTGGAACAATAAATTGACTCTAAAGCCTTGTTTAACTAAAAAAGTAGACTAAACCTCACGAACTGATTTTGCGTTTCAATTACCAAAAAAGGATCGACGATAGCGCAAAATGGTTACGCGTACCTCGTTTTTCATAACTCCAACAATGTTCAAACAGTTTTTTTAACGATACCTGTCTTAGTGAATTTATCTAGTCACTATAACAAATGAAATTTTTCTCAGTGCATAATTTAGATATACAAACGATGGATTTTATTCATCTGAGTTTTTTTTCTCGAAACAATTTTGGCCGGACAACAACTTGCGTTGAAAAACAAAAAAATAGAAAAAATTGTGCAACCGCTTCACATTTTACCGACTCAAAATACACGAAAATCGCAATTTTTAATAATCAGATATTAAAATTTGAATACATCACTGTATCCGAGTACTTTTGAAATTTTTCTCGACAATTTTTCTGGAGATACCAAATGCGCCTAAAAATTTTGTGCTCGCATGGTTTTCAAAAATAAAAATATTTAAAAAAAAAAATAATCACGCCATAAGAATTTCTGATCTTCCCCTGAGAGAATTCACCGGCCATAAATTCACCTGTTCCCGTATTCTCGAGATGCCGGGATTTCAAGAGACGAGGATCGTTAGGTTCTAGAATGCGCTGCTGCTGCGGGCGAATAGCGGGACTGCGTAGCAGATATAGTTAAAACGTTGCTTTCTACGGGAGATAAAAACACCGCGTGTGTACACGATAATCTGCATCTACACTAGACTGGGCCAAAAAAATTGACTATTTTTTTTTTGAAAAATATATTGAGAATATCATTCAGTATGGCAAAAAAAAAATTTCATGAAATTTTAAGCCCTTAATATTAACTTTAAGAGGTCTATCATCACTATTTTTGATTTTTAGTAATAATTTGATGTTTTACGTCAGAACTGTCGAAATATTGAAGTGAAAAAATTTATGTTCACTTATCCCTTTATAAAATTAAATTCCCTACAAAAAAGGTCTGATTATAGATTTTTGTCAGACAAGCCGTTTCCGAGTAATTAAGCTTAATAAATTGATATAATTTATCGATTTGACTTTTTTAATTTGGAATTTCGTGACTAACGAATCAATGAATGTATAAAAAAGATCATGACAGATTCTTAAAGGAAATTTAATGTTCTACAAAAAAGATCTCTTAATATTTTTGCCTCAATTTAATTTTTCAAAAGTTATTCTCAATTAAAATTGAAGAAAAAATTGAATTTAATCTACAACCATTTGTAATCTCTCGCCCCTTGTAAATTGTAATTCAAACGCAGCGATCGCTGTATTTAAACCATTCGTGATATACGAAACGTGTTATCGAGCTTTCGAGCTTTCGGCAGCTGTTTCGTTCGACGAACCTTGACGTTTTTTACTCTCAACTACTCGTTTGCCTACAATTGCCAAAGAGGATTGAAGGGAAAAATTTTCGACAAATAATTATGACATTTCGAAAAACTGAACTGAAAGAAAGAAACGGAGATTAGAATAGATTCGAATTTTGTCAAGTTTATAATTTGTAGCCGAAAGTTTTTAAGCTTTCGTGCGAAGCTCGACCGTTTTTTACAGATGACGTTCGACGTTCTCAAAGGAACATGTCGGCGAAACTCTGGACGTTTTCGATTTTCTCAAAAATATATAAATAATTTCGAAAAAAGAATAAAATTTCCATCATTGATCTCCAAAATTAATATTTTATATTAACTATTTTTTGTATATTTTAGTTTCAATAGTTTATATAAAATATTGATTTTGTAAATCAAAGAAAAAAAAAAAAAAACTTTCGTTTTTCACATAAAGAATAAAAATTTTTATCCGTAAATATTAAATTCCATAAATTAATTTTTTAACTTTTTTCTCCTTTATTAAAAACAATCAAAAATCACAAGTATGAACTCGTAATATAAAGCTCCGTAAAACAAGTGATTTTCACTCGGTTCCAATCAGTTAACATTCCACAGGTGTCCAGGAATTGTTTAAAATAACGTCAAAAATTTGTGTTTTTAAAAAAGTTCCTTGCGTTACAATCCTCGTCCCTCAAAATCTGAAAAAAAAATCCACAGCTATTGGAGAACCGTAGGGAATAAAAGTTACCATGGAAATAACGATCCGATGAATTTTCAAAAAAAAATTTCAAACAAAAGAGGTTCGATGAATTTCAGATTTCGACGATGAGAATCGTAACGCAACGAGTATTTAGAAAAACAATCACTTTTTTACGTTATTTTAAATAATCACTGCACACACATGGAAAGTAACCGATTAGAATCGATTGAAAACCAATCGTTTTGTGGAGTTTTGTTACGAGTTGAAATTCGAAGCAAATCTTACAAGTCTGGAGTTTCATTGACGTGTCCTCTTAACCAGACCGAAAAGCAATTTCGTCCAGGATATAATTAATATCGTATACTGGAAGGAAGTCAAACGGTGTAACGTATAACTTAACGAAGCTATCGACCCTCTGCCTCCAGGATATCGATATCCCGTCTCGGGTTTCGGTATCGAGGCTCTTCTTTCGGCTTCGGAAGGTGTTCTCAGTTGCATGTGATAATAATGAACTAATTAGCGGTGAACCCGGGAAGCGAGGGTTAAAAAACGGTGTGAAATAACAGCTGCGTTTTAATGCCGGTCGCAAAACGGATCGGACGTAAAAAAGTACAATGGCACGGTAGAAGTATAGAAATGTTGAAAAAACAAAAAAAAAAAAAAATAGAAGGGTGATAATATCGAATTTTTAAAGCAGCGAAAATTTGACCTATAGAATTCAACAAATGTGGAAAAGAAAGTCTAAACATCAACGTAAAAGGGTCGGAATACAGAATGCCAAAATGTAGAATCGGCAGAATCTGTGGTAAAAAAAATGAAGCCAAATTCGGTCGAGATTCCGGTATAAAAAGGTTAATTTGTGTGGCTTCATTTTTTTTTACCCTAGAACCTCGGTCCGTGCCACTCTGGCGATTTTTTGGCGATATTGTCACACATATTGGAAGACTCTGTAATTTTTTCAGCAACGAAAAAAGGGTCCGTTTTCAATAAAAAAAATAATTTCTTCCTTTTTTGGTAAAAAAATCAGCGTTACCGGAACGTAAAACTTTTTTCAAAAATTCCTCTCGAAAGCTAACAAAAAACTACAACTTTTATGCAAAGTCATCTTTTTTCAGTTACTTCTAGTTTCCGATATATATTCATTTGAAAATAAAACGGCAATTTCTCAAATAACGAATTAAAAAATCTGAAAAAATTCATATAGAGTACCTTTCATCAGTACTTCGATATAACCAATTATGGGGCAGATCTGAGATGGTCGAAAAAAAATGTGGCCGAGTCGACGGAGAATCCCTCACAGATAGATGCTTTGCAACTCGTGCAGCAACTCGCTTCTTCGGGGTCACGTATTTACAGTATGTAGGTATTAGATGAGAGAATTTACCGCGGCGTTACAACGGGATGCTGTTTATTTTCCAGAGGTATGCAGTGGCGGGGAACTTCCTGAGGTAGAGATCATTAGCTTGCTCGAGGAACAGATACCCAGGTACCGTCTACGGGCCGACACTCTCACGCAGTTTCAAGGTGAGTCAATTTTCCTTAGCCTTTTATACAATATTTTTACCTACTTTTCATTTCGTATTCGTATCGATCAGTTTTTTTTTTTTTTTTTATAGAAATATCAATTTTTTTTCCATCAGAAACTTAGCCTTGAATGTGAAATTTTTCAAATTTACCGAGTGTGATTTCGTCCAAACGAAGGCGGCGATTAAAGAGTCCTTACAAACATCAAAATCTTTCAGAATCAAAATATACGACTTAAATTCCCGATCCCATCGGTTTGGCTTGGTCGTTTCTTTGTGAAATGCCCCATATATATCGGAAAAACAAAAAAAAAAACCCCCCAAAAAAAAATAATAACAATAATAAATATAAGTAAACAACAACAACAACCGTGAACCGTCTTGTATCTTTATTTTGAAAATTGTAATAAAAATTTTTCGACAATTGATTCGGGAAAAATAACGATATCGTTTGGAATTGGAATTGTGACAAGATTGTCTCCGTGTTTCCTGGACCGCGATCACGATCGGCTCGCGTAACCTTGAGTAACGATTTGAACTCGAGCGTGTTATTTTTTCATTACAAACGAATTTACGTAACGTTTATTAAAGAGCTGTTTCGAGGACGTTTAAACGGAACTGTGCAGACGCGAGATTTGAGCCTTTAGAAACAGAGATACTTGTACGCAGATCATGCTTATCTGTCTTTCAACGCAGTCGCGGGCTTTTATTTATTATTCCGTCTTTTAACAAGTTGAGAGAGGAGAAGAAGGATAAAAAAATTAAAATACAAAACAATTCTATACCGCCTATCTTTGCGCGTGTGCGCTCAAGTTTACTTGTATGTGTGTGTGTGTGTTTTTGTTTTTTATTTTCATGCGGTTTTCGACACGACGACGAAATAAAATCTTGAAATAGTCTACGTGTGACACAAATGTTGTTAAATATGTCGGGAAATCGGGCCCTGGCAATTTTATTTATTCAATTTGTATCAGAACCAATATTCTACCTGTTTTTTTTTTTCAACTCACGCACTGAGTACATTTAATACATTTAATTAGTTGGAATGTGAATTTAAACTGCTGCTCTAGCTGTTATTAGTATTTTTTTTTTTTTTTTAATTTTTACGTAAAATGACATTCCATATTTAACCAACGAGTCAAAATATAACTACAAGTACGACTTGCGGCTGGCATTATTTATTTTTTATTTTTTCTCACGAAAGTACAAAACTACTTGACAAATAATATCGTTGAAAAGAACACAATGTTTTTCTCGATATTTTTTATATAAAATTGTCGGACATAGAATGTGACGTTGGTGTTTGTGAAAGGAATTAAATATTTATAAATAATTGTGATACAATCGTATATCAAATATTTGATAAATACCTTTTGATTTCTGAGAATCCAGAAAAATTCATACTTATAATACGTGCACAGAAAACTTGCATAGTTGGCTCTTATGAATTTCGTATTAATTAATTTTTCTGCGTAAAAAAATTTCCTCAAAATCACGGTTACTGTTTTAAATTCTTTCCAAGCGCGTATATGATAACGTTTACGCACTGAAAGAAGTTTCGCAAGAAATATTAAAGATTTCTTTTAATCTTTATACGTCAATCGGACTTTTCTATCCAACTTGCAGATTTTGCGAGGAAAAACTCTGCCTTGTACATACCGAGGAAAGACCTCGTAATAGTGAGAAATGATATCGAAAATTAGGCATCTGGAAAAAAAAAAAAAAAAGCAATCAATTTAGATGTGTTTTGAAAATTTGAAAAATTCGTAAGTTTCTTTCAGCAACGAGTTGATTGTGAAAAATTGTCTTTTATGTCTTCGTGCAAACATTTCGGGTGAAATTTCGAATTCTCCGCAGAATTAATTCCACGCAAGTGAATTTTTTTTTTTCTTTTTTTTTTTATTCTGTTTTCTTTTTGGTCACACTGTTTTTCGTTCCCCTCACTCGTTAATTCGGGTAAATCAATCACGCTTGTCTCTGTAATTGAGCTACTTCCTGCCTTTTAAAACGCGATCGTGTACGAAACAAAACATAAAAAAACAGACAAAAAACCGAAACGAAACAAAAAAAAAAAAAAAAAGCAATCAGAGGGAAACGCATTAACGAAGTGAGAAATTTAACATGGCACATGCATAAAACGCCTTTTAACCACGCCCCGGGAACCGCACCTTGAATGAGATAACAGATCACTCATTCGTTCATTGACTTGGAGGGTGAATTACTCGCCTGATATTATGATGAACTCCGTAACGTTGAATTAGTGCGATAGAATAAAAAGTACAATTTATAAAAAAATTCTCGATCACGCGACGAGGGAAATAACTTCTCGTCGTACAGTATAAAAGAAATCAAGTACTAGGACTGAATGCCTTGAAGATAATAACCTGTACAAAAATGACCCACTCAAAAATAATCAAAACTAAAATAACCATGGACAAAAATAACCCACACAACAATAACCTATGGCAAACATAACTCACTCAAGAATCACTCGCGCAAAAATAATGGGTGACAAAAATAACCCGTACCAAAATGACTCGTACAAAAATAACTCGCTTAAAAATGATTTGCACAAAAATAACCAATGGCAAAAATAACCGTCCACAAAAATTACTTACACAAAAATAACTAATCACTCGAATAACCTACACAAAAATAACCCAGAACAAAAAATAAACCCACACAAATATAACCTACGGCAAAAATAACCCATACCAAAATGACTCGTACAAAAATAACTCGCTTAAAAATGATTTGCACAAAAATAACCAATGGCAAAAATGATTTGCACAAAAATAACCAATGGCAAAAATAACCCTCCACAAATATGACCTATTCAAAATAACTAATCACAAAAATAAACCACACAAATATAACCTACGGTAAAAATAACCCATACCAAAATAACTCGTACAAAAATAACTCACTTAAAAATGATTTGCACAAAAATAACCAATGGCAAAAATAACCCTCCACAAATGTGACCTATTCGAAATAACTAATCACAAAAATAACCCACACTCAAACAATACGTTACAAAAATATCGTATTTCAAATTTTATTTAATTCCATTTAATCTATGCGGTTTAATGTTTTTTCTTTTTTTTTTTTTTGTCTTTTCTTTTTTTTTATCAATTTTCTGTCCCGGGTTATTACTGTTTAGGTTATTTTTGTATGGACTATTTTTACCAGGGATATTATGATCGTTCGTGAAGAAATTAGCTGCATATTTACACGGAAAAATACGTAACAATTATTCTCCTCATTACGATATTAATAATAATAAATGAATAGAATGAAGTCGTGGAAAAATTAACGGATCGTCATTGTTTATGTTTTCAGGCTACGAAAACGCCGACTGGTTCATCCCGACGCCAGCCCTAAAACCCGAAGACGTTGACTTGAAGTTATCCCCGGATCAAATACGGGAGACGTTAAACTACTTCCGTGAGTCCTATTATATTATCATTATAATTGTCATTGTTACTATCAGTACGCACAATTGTACACATTTAAATACGCTTTATTCGTGTCATTTTTCTCACGGTTATCAACAATACACGAATCAACGAGCTTGCACGTGTATCGATCTCCTTGGTATAATAAAAGACAAATGTGGAAAGGCCGAACGAATTCGGAAAGTTCTTTTACCTTGCTATTGGAGCAACGTCATTCCCGCCAAATCACGTCTTCACTTTTTTTTTCATTATCAAACCGCGACGAATTAACGCCGTCACATCTCTATAATACGTATGTATTTAGGCTTTTTTCTTTCCTCTTTGTTTTTTTTTTTTTCATTCATTTCCCGTGTACGTATATTCGAAGTACAAGGCGTGTGGAACCGGACGTTCTTACCGAAAGAATAAAAAAAAAAAAAAAACAAAAAAAAAAAACCAAGAAAAATTATCGTCCGTAATGCTGTAAGGAAACTACCGTTAGTCCGAATTGTACGATCTATTGTGTATTGCTTGACTTACGTTGCACGATCTGCGTGTATAAAAACGGTGAACTTGCAGAGTCGGGTGAAATATGAAACGACAATGCTGACAATTAGGGTCAGGGGTGGGGTAAAAAAAATTACAAAAACAAAAAAGTCGACCGGACGATATCGCCGAAAGTCAAATTAACGACAGTTGAAAACGTAGAAATAACATAAATAAAACCGTACGACAAGTCAGTTATTTATGTCGCGTTTTCGTATCGAATCTTTATTTCAAATTCTCAGCACACCCTGTCGGTGGAAAAAAAAAAAAATCCGATCATTCCGAATATGATATATATTTGATGGTAGATTGTGACGAATTGCCAAAAAAAAAAACCGGTTTCTTGACATTTTCAGTCATTTATATCAGAATGGGATAAAAATAAATTGTTTACAATTTTTTGTGTTATATTGTAAACATTTCGAAGCATATCCTCCCGACATTTTTATATTCGAGTGAAAATAGAATCTTAATTAAATCGAAACGTAGAAATATTTCAAGGGTATAGAACTACTTTGAGAAAATTCTAAATCCCTGGAATATTTATACCGATTTAATCATGATCCCATTTTCATCAAATTTTGAAATTCTCTCAATGTACTCCGAAATGTCTACGTTATCAGAAATTAAAATCTCATTCGCATACACAGGACTGAAAGTGTCTGAAATTCGTGTTACTTCGACAGTCTCTGAGGATCTGCATTGAAATAAATTTCATATCCGGAAAAGTCCAACTTTGAACAAAAGATATATTTGATCATAATTTTTTTTCCCGCCGCAGCTGCGCAGAGTCAATGAGAAAAATGTAATAAAATTCATCGATATTTTTATCATAAAAAAAACTGACCCGAAAGTTATTGGATTCGTGAAAAATTACTTCCATATTTGTCTCCCACCGATTACAACCCGTTTGTGTTGTAATGCGTGTTTTCTTTATTTATATTATATTATTTATATAATTCGTTCGAATCATCTCACGTTCCGATCACGTGCAAGTAATATTTTTGAACGAATCGCGAAAATTCGATGTAATCCGACGATTGTATAGTTTTATCGTTTAATCTCTGACCTAAATCAAGCGTATATTATATACGCGAAGCTTTAGTAATAATACAAATACGTAAGTTTTAGGCAAGTAAAAAAGCTGGACTGGTGGCTGGATATTTATTTTTCGCTAGGTCTCTGAAAATGTTAATATACCGATGTGTGTAGAAATTCGCACGTGGCATGATGCTTAATTTTACGTATAACCTACTTATCCTAAATAATACGCTGGATATGAAAATGATGCGAGAAATAAAATATAAGAAAGCAAGAAAAAATTTCTAACGTGATTGGAGAATTATACACCTGCGAGATTTTCAAAATTCTTTCACTCGTAGATGAATTAAAATTTTCATTTATTGATTTGGATAAAAAGTTTATATTTTTCGAATTACAACTAATTCAACGTTGTTCCGATGTTGGATAAATATTTTGTATCGTTTCGCCGGATGTTTCGCTACGTTAATTCAAATCCAACTTTCAACCTCATTTTAAAATAAACTGTCTAACTGTTGATCGCGACAAGAAATGAATCGATTCGACGATCGCTTATTCACGTTTCTGGTGAGTATAAAACGTTTCTTCTCAATCTTGGATGCAATTGCAACGGGAATCTGTGAGGTAAGTGCAGGGAAATAATTTTAGCTTACGTCTAACTTGTTGCAAGTTTCACGTTATTTTATTTTATTGTATTTTCTGCGAAAAATTGCCGTTCACTGAAGTCGAACCGGCCGACCGATTGACGGAAACACGTAATTAGCCGTGCAACTCCTCATTTTTTATCCTCGTCGTTTTTCGATCCCGATTTCTTTTCGCTTTTATTTCTTTTATCGCCGCTTAGACGCATCGCGTAGTTTTTTACTCAAGTACGACAAAACCGAGATTTTATTACACAACCCGTCAAGGTTACAACGTATTGTATAATCATTATTAGAAGATGCGTGGAAATCTTGTCGAGCGTTACATTTGTTTTCGTCGGTGAGTTTGCGAAATTTAAAAAAAAAAAAATTTAACCAAGGTTTATCGGAAATTTAGTATCGGATAAATAGGCCAAAGTTTTTACGAAAAAACATGTCGATTTCGAAAATAAAAGCTCCTGGCGTTGTTTGCAAAAAACGTATTTATTTCGCCGATATAGTTGAAATTGCAATCGATTCGCATGCGAATCGACATTCATTTTTTTATTTTACTTTGTGTTTCTTCAACACTTTTTGGTTAAAAGTTTTCTGTAACTCTTGAAAGGTAATTTTCACGCGTCGATGCGTCGATGTGACAGTATATGTTAAAAATAGACTCGTTATCATTCACAGTCGATAAGATATTAGCAGTTGGAGAGATTCGGAACTACGTTTTCGTTTTTTCTCTGCCTTTTTTTCTTTTTTTTTATCTTTACTCGAATCTTCCTTTCATGCGATAAATTTTCATCACGATACGCGAGGAAAATTTGAGTTCAAAATAACAGTCTTCCGTTTCTAAAGCGCATTATTTATGGCTAAAAATTTATATCCGTTTTCTTCAAACCGTTATATCTCGAAAACCATTCTTTGCACATTGTCAAAACTAAGTGTCGAACACTTTTGAGAATAGAACTAACTTTTTAGTTGAAAATACTTCGTCATTTTATCTCGTTCGGATCGTGCTTTTAACAAATTAAGCAGAGAGAAATTTTTTTTTTTTCTTCAACGAAGTTGGACAAATTGAAAAATACACTTTCCAAATTTTTTCCACGTGGATTAACCGCGACAAAAGTTTTTTCTTATTGTTGTTGTTGTGAGATTATTGATGGATTCCCCCATATATTACAAAAGAAATGTTATATGAAAACTACGCAGTGTGCTTGATTTGTTAAGAACTTCAATTACGAGGTATTTTCCATTAGAAAGTTTGTCCAATGACCTATGAACAATTTTCCAAACATGATGGTTGAAAAAAAAAGTGACTCAGATTTTTTACTATAGGATTCGTAAAAGATGTCAGATTTGAGAAATCTGAAAAGACACGACAAGTTTTCTCAGGTAGTATAAGAACAAATCTGTTTATTGATCGGTTTAATCCACTACTTGATTGATTCACTTATCTGGTAAGATACTGTTAATAATTATCGCAGTAAGAAAGAAACTGCAAGCAAAGATTATCATCCTTGATCGTTGACTGAATTTTAATTACAAACAAACCTACTTTGACGCTTTCATATCGAACACCGTTAATCATCTACATGCCGATGATTCATATTTATGCGAATGTAGATTTCTCAGAAAGCTGGAAACCTCATTCAAGAATTCCAAACGATCCAATCAATTCGCCTTACTTGACTCGGAGTGAAAAAAAAATCTATGACGTTTTTGGAGTTGACATTGTTTCAAGTTTCATGGAGATTTAGATGGACGTTCAATTATTCGCCTTTTTCTTTCTTTCTCTCGGTCTTTCGAATCAGTTTCACGCTTTGTCTTTGTCTTTATCCCTTTGAGTCACACATTATTGCACTGTGTCAACTTTTGTAACAAGATAATATCGCGTGGTTTTTGGGCTCGCTGATTACGAATCTGAAATCAGATTTTGAAAATTGAAGATTGTGGATCCAATATGGCGAACGACAATTTCAAATTCAATCAAATCCGGTCAAAAAACTCAGTGCAGTGTTTCTCGGAGTCGCTGATTACAAATTTGAAATCAGATTTTGAAAATTGAAGATGGCGGATCCAATATGGTGGACGAAAATTTCAAATTCAATCAAATCCGGTCAAAAAACTCCGTGCAGTGTTTCTCGGAGTCGCTGATTACAAATCTGAAATCAGATTTTGAAAATTCAAGATGGCGGATCCAATATGGTGGACGAAAATTTCAAATTCAATCAAATCCGGTCAAAAAACTCCGTGCAGTGTTTCTCGGAGTCGCTGATTACAAATTTGAAATCAGATTTTGAAAATTCAAGATTGTGGATCCAAAATGGCGGACAAAAATTTCAACATTTATCGAATACGGTCAAAAAACTCTGAGCAGGGGTTTTCGGGGTCGCTGATCAGATTTGCCATGTTGAATTTTTAAAATTCAACTTCAGATTTGTAATCAGCGACTCCAAAAATCCCGGGACAGAGTTTTTTCTCCGGATTCGATCGAACTTCAAATTTTTGTCCGCCATGTTGGATCCGTCATCTTGAATTTTTAAAATCCAATTTCAGATTCGTAATCAGGGACCCTAAAAATTTATAACTTATTCAAAAAGCGTATAATATGTAGAGGGATAACTTTCTCGAAAATGAATTATACCTTCAATTTTCAAGATATTTTTCAACCACTTTGTTTCTAACGATAATAATTTACATTATATCGCAATAATTATTCTCGGATATCGAAAACGTATACTATCAGAAACAGCAATAAAACGCGAAAGAAATGTGTATTCAAAGTTCTCTAAATATACAAAATAATGATATAAAAAAGTCGTTAAGAATACTTATCGCTATGACTAAAAGGGTTGTTCTATATTTTTATTTCCGAACGAAAAAAAAAAAAAAATAAATAATGAAAAATCCACCGCCCAAAGAAATGTCGAACGAATACCGGTGAAAACATACGAGGCTTTTGTTTGTAGTAATTGCGAACATTGCACAGCTATATACGTAGGTATTCACATTACAGGCAGCACCATAATGCACCAGTCTGTTTGGCAATTGGCACATGCGAGAGAGTGTTATTACCTACCCAAGAAGTATCATAATACCTGCTACAAGCCTCGTTACGAATAGGTGGAATACTTCATTTTGTTCCCTTAAGGGGGTATTCTAGTGCAGAGGCATGAATTTGAGGTGTTTTTTGAAGTGCTATAAACAAAAAACAAAAAATATTTTTACCATCCATTTTTTTATCAGGCGTTTATTATTATTTCACGATTACAAAAAAAAAAAAACAAGTCAAAAAATACAAAATTGAAAGTGCTATGAGTTGTTGAAGTGGGGGGTACAAAAAAAATGGCGCGCCAATGTTGTCACGATTGCAAGCATTTTCAAAATCAGAAAAAAAAAAAAGATTATTAATCTACATAAATGCAGCTATCGTACTAACTAAAAAAAAGTCGAAAAAAAATTTTTTTTTGCCAAATTACGGCTGTCCGAAAAAATAATACGTTTTTTTTGACTTTTTTGGACGTTTCTGAATTTTTAAAAAATAGTAAAAATTATTATTTCGTTATAATAATAGTTCGTGCGATAGAGACATGTATTGAGAAGATTCTCACCAAATTTCAAGTAAATCGGTTCAATAGAACTTGAGAAATCATGTCAACCGTTTTGAAAAATGTAGTTTTGAGAAAAACGCGTTTAAAGTTTCGAGTAAAATTCGTTCCAGCCGAGCCAGTATTGAAGACGTGTCACTAAAATAGCTATATCTCTGAAAATAATTGAAATTTTGACTTGTCCTTTTAAGGACACATTCTTGAAAGGTTAAGCTTTGAAAATATAAAAAAAAAAAAATCGATTTTTTCAAATTTCTACACTAGAATACCCCCTTAACGCTCGTATTATTACACCTTTTGGTCTTCGCGTGTTACGTATTGTTTAAAAGATATTTTATACCCTTTTATGCATGTGAAATAGGCGGTGTGACGGATATCGTGCGTTTTATGTTTTATATCGCGTGTGTTCAACAACCCGGTTCTAGAATATTATACACGAAGAAACTCTCAAAGATTTATTTATTTATTTATTTATTTATTTATTTATTCACTTTACTTACGTCTTAGAGTGAAAATAGTGGGACTTGAGTACCAGGTGTCTTTTCCTTTGGATTGGCGATATTTTGTTTGGATACCGAAATTTTATGCAGGATCTTTTCAATCTTTTAAAGATAGTAAGCAGTGTTTGAACTCCAAATCTAAATCTTTTTTTGATTTTGAATTAAAAAAAAAAAAGAGCAAACAATTTCAGTCAGTTTGATTCAAGAACTATTTCTTTCCTAATCAAAAATTTGTAACGAATGCTTAACTTTTGATCTGCGTCGTTCCTGAAATAATGGGTAAATATAGAGTGAAAATTAAAGTAGAGGAGAAAAAAAACCAACCTGTCGTCCGCACCCAGATTATAAATTAAAAGAGGCGGGTGAGCGCGGCTTTAATATTATATTATAGAATTGAAATATGTGCAGAGTTGCAGTTTATTTTTTGATAAAATGTGTACGCTTTCTTTGTTTAAATACTTGTACGTTTCATTTTTCTGCTGCTTTGCAATGTAACATCTAAATATCTGAACTGATTTGCTTGGAACAATTTTCTGGCCACCGAATTCGTTGTGTCTTTGTGTTTTTTCACCTGCCTCACTATACGTTTAATCGTAATCATTCGGTCGTTACAGCTGAGGTTGGAAAATTTCCTGTTTTTCAATTCTGATTCTTCCTAATCGGCTCGTTGTTCTATACAAATGAAGAAACGAGAGAAAAAAAAAATTGTTTAAAATAATGTATGTTTCCTTCACTCGCTACAAGGTGTCGAATTCAATATTAATATTCTACATTTTTTTTTTTCTTTTCTTTGCTTTTCTACTTTCTCAATGCGAATGGTTGATACTCACATTTATTTAACAATGTAATTTTTTCGTAAATCGAATAAGTAAGATCGGTGTTCAATTAATCATCTGTCAATTTTGAACAAGGATTGGTAAGGAAAAATGGAATAATTCGGACTCTGCAACAATCCCAGGGTATACATGTGTGATTCATTTCAGATATATTGACGTCAATGGTCGGCCATTTGCGCTACGCGCTCTCCTAATCGTCGTTCAGAAATATTGTTGACGTGTTAAAATATACCTCAAACACTTGACGTCGTAAAGAGTTGGACAAATTATGAAACATCGCAAACCTCGCTCGAGATTGGCGTGGATTATTTTTATGCGCTGTATCTCAACTCTTGCAATATGGAGACCAGCTCTCGAGTATAAAATATGCGAGTTGAAAATCTGCGACGTGACATCATCACGGACCAAGAGAGATGGAAGTATTGGGATTATTTTCCTCGTCAAATATTCTTAATAATGCATTTCATGTAAAAAAAACTGACAACATCGATTCGTTTTTGTTTGAGATAGAAAAGTAAGAAATGCGAAAAGAAGTATTTCGAATTGGTTTTAAAAAATTTACAGGCACCTATCATCTTCTATTGGGCACAAAAAGAAACATGAAAATTTCATAAATCACTCTGTAAAACGAATTTTGAAGAAAGTGGGTGTAACGGTAAATCTATTCGATATTTTATACGTGTAATCAGTTTTAAGAAGAGGATAAACTTCATCGAAGATGCTGCAGTCCGCGGTTGCAAAAGACATAAAGTAACGCGTGATCGATCCGCGATCAGGTGATGATTTCCTCGATTTGATCCGCGATTATTCTTCGGTTTGAATATTGACTCGATCAACCGAGACGCGTTTTTTTTTCATCCTTTATAACGCTGCTCATGCTCGCTCTATTCCGCATTACAGGTGTACAAGATAAGATAGTTTTATATATTACGTATTTTGTCGTATTTTTCTTGACTGTTTTTCACCGAAATTGTCTGATACGGATTACCGTAGAATAATTTTTTTTTTTTTTTTTTTTTTGGTCAAGAAATTCAATGTCAGATGGTGTTAGATTAATACCAAATTCATAATTATAGTCGATTAAAGTCCACACACTGCATTTTTCTTACAGTGCACAGTCTAGTCAACAGAGTTTCAAAACGGGAAATTAAAAGATAAAGATTTGGAATGTATAACTGAAGTGAGTTCTAGTGAATTTCACTGGAAACCGAACTTGAATACTGTGAATTTTTATCGAAACAGTTGAGTTGTTGGTAATCTGAGATGGGTTGCATTATAGAAAACCTTTCGTAAATGCAGCCAAATTCATATAGTTTGTCCAATTTTAACGAAAATTGTTATTCTCGGTATTTTTTTGACTTTCGAATCTCTCTCTGATATCTCTTTTTACCGTGATTATGTTCTGACATTTTTCATTAAAAAATTTTTTAGTCGTCGAATAGATTTTTTTCTATTAAAAAAAGTTGGACAGTCGCAAAAAGAAATATTTTTCACGGACAGGATAAAACAAAAGATCAGAATTTTTTACTTGGTTGATGAAGCTAAAAAAAGAAAAGAAAAAACGTAAGGTATCTCGAGAAACAAATTTCCAGATCAAAAGAAGTTCCAGAATCTCGCGTGTCAATTTCAGTGACTGACCTTAATATTAAATCCGTGTAACAATAACGAGTCATAAATAACCCAAGAAAAAAATAACCATTGTGAAAAATAACCTGACAGATTGACAAAAAATTAGATTATAATTAATTGAATTAAATTTAATTTCATATCCGTAATTTCTGTCATGAGTTATTTTTCTCGTTTTTTTTTTTCTTGTCACGGATTATTCCTGTCATGAATTCTTTTTCTCATGATTTATTTTTGGCGGGTTTTTTTTTATATTAGTTATTTATTTTTTTTTTTTGGGGGGGGGGGGGGTTATTTTTGTTTTATTCTTGTGAATTATTGTTGTTCTATGAATTATTTTTGTTACAGCTTATAAAAATAAAAAACAAAAAAACGGACAAAAGTCTAGGATCATTTTTCTCTAGGGTTATTTTTCTTTAGGGTTATTTTTTCTAGGGTTTTTTCTCTAGGGTTATTTTTTCTAGGGTTTTTTTTGTCACGGATCATTCCTGTTACGAATTATTTTTGTCACGGCTTATAAAAATAAAAACACCCAGATAAAAGTCTAGGGTTATTTTTTCTCGAGTTACTTTGCTCCAAGGTTATTTTGGTCTAGGGTTATTTTTCTCATGGGTTATTTGTGTCGTTTGTTATTTTGTCATGTTACATTAGTTACTTTTGTGCGGTTTGTTATTTCCGGGTCATTTGGTTCCAGTACCCACCGTAGATTTCACCCAACGCCGTGGAAAAACTCGCGGCATGCTTACAATAACGTCGAGTCAGGCTTCTTCCGTTGTAACTGAACCACCTTACAGTCGCGTCTCCGACTTCATTATCCCACACGCATTTGAATCTTTAATCAATGCACGCACATGCTGCTCCATCTATTAAAAACCTGCAAGCCTATGTTTAGGAAAACAAATTAACGAACGCTGCTTAACTCCGAGTTGAAGAGTTAAAAACCCGTTACAAGATTTAATCAAAGAATAATTATTTATCATACGAGTAATTAAGCGCACTTCTATACAAAGATGCTGAGATATTTACAGTAAACTCGAATTCGTTTTAATGCACGTAATAGACGGTTCTAATGGACCGTATATTAATTGCAAATTTTATTTCTCCGACTATCGGTTTCAGGCTATATTTTATTGTCCCTCAAAAGTGCAGCTACTTTTTTATGGGCCTAAACAAATTTCTCATTCCCAACCGTTATTAGTAAAAAAAAAAAAAAAAAGATTTTCAGCTACACTGAGAAAAATTTCATTTGTTATAGTAACTAGCAAATTTCAGTAAAACAGGTATCGTTAAAAAAAACTGTTTGAATATTGGTGGAATAATTGCAACGCAAAATCAGTTTGTTCGGTTTACTCTACCTTTTCAGTTAAATAAGGCTTTAACGTCAATTTATCGTTGCACAAGCATTAAATTTTCGCAACAGTTGCAAGAAAATACAGTAACAGCGATCGTGATAAGAAAGAACAGTAACGGATACTAGACTTTCCGGTTAGAGCTATAAAAATAATTTTCATTTTCTACCTAGAACTGTATTTTTCGATCGTGGTAAAAAATGAAAATAGTCAAGGACTGAGCGGTAACCGGAACCAAAAATTTCTCTCGCTATAGTTAATTCTAAGTAGAATATATTTTTCTCTCGCTCTGGTTAAAAATATCTTCAAACATGCTCGATTCAATGAATTCTGGAACTTTCGATACGAGTCTTGTAGATTTCGATCAATCTCTAAAGTATCAGGTCCGTTGCATGTTGTATCTGCAACGATCATCCGATACAATCCGTATAAGTCAGCGATCCTGCATAGCTGACCGACTTGCAAGAAGGTGTAACGAAGCGTTGCAACGTTTGACCCGGGCCCGAAAGATTTCTCTCAGCAGGTTACACGGGCTGTAAAGCAGTTGGGTCAAAGGTCAGGGGTCACAGTTTAAAGATGCAGAGGAGATTCTCTCGTAGCTATACGTATACCTCCATATATAGGTATATAAATACGTATGTAATTATTTCGCATTACATCCATTATCTTGGGAAAATTCAATGCAGGCCGGACGTTCCGATTCTCGAACAAATCGGCCAATGATAACAGTGGCCAAAGAGATGATGGAAATTTCTAAAAGATTTCCCATATTTTTCTTATATTTTTTTATTCTGAAAGTAATGTTTCTACTTCGTTTTGTTCTAAAACATTTACGAGGAGTTGAATCTTGAAGAGTTTTTAGCTGCAGACGTGCAAGTATAAAAATTTATTAGGTATTAATATTTATCTACTGCAGTGCGAAATTAAAATTTCTGAATTTCAGAGCTGCGTCGGGCTTCTGAAAAATCATTCTTCGTAGTTTTGGCATATCTTATTTGGCATAGCTTGCTTCAAATTGCTGCAAGAATTGTATTATCACTCGTATCGTATTTGTGTTTTGTAAATTTGAAGATAGGATTTTTCTCAGAGACTGAAATTCGATCTGAAATAATTTAGACACTGTTTATTAAGAAAAATTTTAAAAACTGTCCACTCTAACACCGAATATAGGAAATAAAGAAAGTACAAAACAAATGTTAAAAATCGTACTTAATCCCTTCTTCAAGTTTTTCGTGTTTAAAATTAATAGGGAAGTTCCTATACCACTTGTAAAATTGCCCCGCAAGTTTATTACAAAGTATGTCAGAAACGGCGAGGAGAGTTGGGTGTAATAATCCGCGATGCGCGTACTACGGTATAATTATTACAATATACCGGAGTCTTGGGTCGTTATAACCGGTGCTCGGTTATATTGTTGAAAAATATTTAATTACCCCCGCAGTAAGAATTCATTTAGAAAGGAAAACAATAGAATTATTACTGCCCAACTATATATACGAGGGAAATGGGTTGGCTTATTTGCGGGCAAAACGTACTGTTAAAAAAAAATATATATATGTATATATATATATGTATGTATTTGTATGTATGCGTCTAAGGCGCGAGGATTTAAAGAATGAGAGAATGTGAGAGAGAAAATATATATTATACGATAATTTTCTCTTGACAAGTGGTATTTTGCGTTGTGCAACGCGACCGGCATCAGCGAATTGACATTAAGCAGGCTCGAATTCACCGACCTTACGTCGTATACCTATGTATGTACCTACATTGTACACGAATATAGGTATAGACAACATTATGTGGGAATTCTCTCATGCTATATCCCAACTTCTACGTTATACTTTACAAGACACCGGGCGAATTCACGTACTTCGCAACAGAGGCGTCTGTTACGTAGGTATGTACGTGCACACGTACCGGGACAATCTGTTGAAACTTGAAAATCAATCGCGCATGCGCCAAATAATTCAATCTCATTGGTCCGCGAAATCTTCCCGCAGCGACGTTCTTGTCTGCGATGCAGGCGGGCCAACCTACGCGAAATGTGGACGTTTGAATTTTCAAAGAGCATGAGCATTAAGTTCCGACCGTTTTTTGAAGAATCTACTTTACGATCCAATAACAAATGCTTCCCGAAAACTTTCCGAGTCACCGCCTCAATTATTTGAGATTCTAACCTCGAAAATTCGTTTCAACTACATCGCCGGCGGAAACAGTTTGACAGCTGAAAACTCGGGATGGCCAGCCTGCGCGAACAGCCGATAAAACTCGCGCATGCGCGGTTGATTTTCAACTTTCAAGAGATCGTCTCGGTATATACCGAGTGTTCGAAACTGTTTATGTGAGCAAGTTGCATCTAACATGCAAGGGTGCGCAAATTTCTGTTAGGTATATTTGTTCGAAGACTAAAGAATTCTAAATAGCACATTATATCACACGGGAATAAAGTCGACTTTTATTCCTGTGTTACATGCAGGACTTTATTCCCGACTCAACTTTGGCCGCTATGGTTATTTGAAAATTGGGACTTTCGAGACGGAAAATGATAAACTTATGATTCAGGAAAAAATACATTGCATTGCCGTTGAAAATTTGAATTCGACTTTTCTCCCCAGAGTTTATTTACCAATATTGTTAGGACAAAATTGGACATGCAGTACGAATTTTTCAATGAAAAAATGATAATGTGATGTAATGTTATCAACGTATTTAAGCTGTTTAAAGTTGAGTATTTAAAAATTGTTCCTGTATCACGAGGACGTTTTTAGCTATATGTAACTTCAGTTACACTTTTCAAACCTTTGTTTCAACGTTCCTTAGACCTGACCGACAATGAAAATAAGAAATTCTCGATCTCTCTCTCTCTCCCCATAACTTTGAGTGGGTAACTAATTGCGGTGGTCTTTAAACTTACTTAGACAATCTTTCTCATTTGTTTCTCCACATTAGCGAGAACTCTTCGCGTTGCCGAGGCAAGAGAAGAAAAAATAAATAAAAAATAAATAAGAATCGCTGCTCTAAATCTACATACAATAGTTTGAAGTGCGCCTCGCTCTGGGATCGTGGATTGAAAAATTACTTTCGGTTCTCAGGAACGCCGCGGGTCGTGAACTTTCCTCTGAGCAAACTCGGAGCGTACTACAAAATCGTAAAACTTTTCATTTCGTCTCTCGACTCTCATTCATTCTTCACACTTGTCATTTCTCCGTTCGATTCCTTTCCCGCGCTCAGCTTTCGCCTGTCAACTTAGTTAAACGTCTTTCCCGCGCGACTAAAAATCAGCAGAGACTCTCTCGGGCTTCGCTTTGTTTCTCTTGTCATTTCTGGCTATCGATATTGCCGCATCTGAAACTGGATCTTGAATATCTTTGATGGATCTGGAACAGAAATGAATCAGGGAATGGATACTCGGCCTTTCGGTTTCTTTTCTTTCCTCACTTTTTATTTGTCGCGTTTATCACGATTCGAGAAACTCTCGAGGCGCTTCGTCATCGTCCAAACTCGTCAATCTGTAAAATACTATACTTATCGCATCGCGCTAATTTTAACCATCAAATTATCGTATTGAACGAAAAAAAGTGCATCGATTTTATTGCAGATTTTCCGACATGCGAAAACCAAATTCGTTGTAACCCAGAAATTTGTGTATAAGAAATTATGGAAAAAAATTAACAAATTTCACCAAAGTAAGTCCCAAATAATTCTATCCTAAATTAAAAGCATCAATTTTTTTATAAATTACTTTTCAACTGAAACCTGACTGTAAAATTTCCTCAAAACTTTCCCTGAACAGTTTGCTGTGACTTCGAGTATAATTCAAAAAAATTTAACGGGACATGTTTAAAAATAAATCACGAAAAAAAAACAACGATTCTTTCCAGGTGAACAAGAAAAGCGATTTATTTATACGCTCGGAAATATCAGACATCTTCCGGCAATCCGTCATCGGAAGTGCTTATCATACCTCGTTTATTCCCTGCTCTCTGCAATCTGCCAGTTATATATGAGGCATTCCACGCCAATTGGACCTGGGTTTTACCCTTGACCTCTTAGATTTGGCGCGCGATTTTTTCTATGATTGTTCTCACTTTGAAAGTTACTCGGTTGTTTCTTTTTTGCTTTTATTCGACTCAATTTCAATTTTCTATAATTTTTAGAAACGATTTTATCGGCCGACCAAAATTAAAAAATTGAAAAAATACTGAAAAATCCTGCTTCAGATATCAAAATTTTTAAGCTTGGATCCGGAGCGGGCCGATTTTCCCTTCTTACTGTTTTCAAGCGTTTTCCGAAAAAAAAAAAACGTTAAAAAAATTATAACCGAAAGTCATTTTACTATGGATGGTTGCTGAAACATTTTTATATGTCACGTGGGATTTTTGAAAACTTGTTCAGATTTTTCGTAACCATTCTACCTTCGGTAATTTTTTTTTATTAGCAAAATGAAGAAGACAAAATATCTCTTGCGAAAGATCCGAATTTTTTTTTCAAATCCAGTGTCACACACGAAAATGTTTCAGCAACCGTTCGTGGTAAAATAAATCTCGTTTCTCATTTTTTTGACGTGTTCTTGTCGGTAAAAGTTTTTAAACAGTAAGAAGGAAAAATCGGCCCACTCCGGGGTCCAAGCTTGAAAATTTTGACATCTGACGCAGGATTTTGCAGAATTTTTAAAAATTTTTAATTTTGGTCGGTCGATAAAATCGTTTCTAAAAATTGTAGAAAATTCAAATTGAGTCGAATAAAAGCGAAAAAGAAACAAACGAGTACCTTTCAAAGTGAGAACAATCATAGAAAAAATCGCGCGCCAAATCTAAGAGGTCAAGGGTAAGATCCGGGTCGAATTGGCGTGGAATGCCCCATATATATACAAATGTACTGTAAAATAGCTTCGAGGAAATATTCCTACAGTTCTTGAATCGTTTTTTCTCTTTTTTTTTTCCTATATTTCGATTCGGATTGCGGGTCTCATTCATCCTTAACTTCGATTCTTCTTGGGTCGTTACGCCCGAATATAGTACGAAATGTAATCGATGTTCTGAAAATACAACAGGCGTATATATGTATGTATAATTCATACCGAGTCGCCCGAGCTTGAAACTGTGATCGACAAGGTCATCGGACCGATAAAGCCTTCCGATTATCGTCTCTGCAACAAATAATGCGATAAAACGTAGCGTCGATTAAATTAGAAATTATACACTTGAAAGAAAACACTCGGCTAAAACCAATTTCATGTCGGACTCGTTTGTTCTGTAATTTAGAATTCTTGACTGCGATATCGAATGCCGAGTAAGGTAGAAGTAGAATATACATTTTTGAGTTGATTGAATTGAATCACAATATTACACCGATATTTGGGAAATAATAAATGAGAGAAGGAAACTTTTTTTATTACTTATTTTCAAATTCGAAGTGTGCGTTTTTTTTTTTGGCAATTTTGCAACTCAAACCATATCAGAGTTTAGCATAATTTTTCTTCGAGTGTGAAATTCACTTTAGTTTATTACTTTGAAAAAAAAAAAAAGGGAGAGCACATTTCAAGTCACAAGGACGATTTATAACCTGAAGTTTATTTACGCCTCGGTAATAAATTCACTGTTATTCAAATCGATTATCGGATACATTGAACCGAAAAACAGATTCTTGTCACCGATTTTTATTTCCTGTATTTGAAAAAAAGCGAGCTTTTAACGAACAGAGATAATTGTCGGAATTAGACTGGATCGGGAAGATGATTATACTTAATTGAATTTATTCCGTTTAACTGGTGCTGTTTCGATTCAGCTGTGAACAATACGGCATCTTTAGACAGAACATGAACCAGTTGCAGGTGTGGTCTAAAATTTGAAACCGAAACGTTTAACATCTGCACGTATCGCGGTAATTTATAAAGCAAAGAAAAACTTGAGAGTATTCAGAGTCTAATAATAACAGTAATGTACCTGCACAACCGCTATTATCGGTAGCTCGTAAATTTGCTAGGCAATTAACGAACCGTGAGCCGAAAAGCCTGAGGCTATAATACAAACACAGCTCGACGTTTAGAAGAACCAGATACCTGTCAGTTAGTTTTAAGGAATAGTGAAAATTTGCTCTTGATCACGTTCGATATTCTTCTTGAAAAAAAAAAAAAAAAAAAAAACAAACCTCCTAGAACAAAGAAACAAAGTCAATAACAATAACGAAAGTTTTCTTGCCTTACATCACATCCTGTCGATCAAGTTTGAAACAATTTCAGCAATATATCTTGATTTGGTAGAAAGAAAAAAAAGAAGACAAGAATTTTTAAAAAAAAGTTTACAGACGTATATAATTCTAGAGCAATTATACCACGATTATTATACGATTTTACTAATTTTAAAAACGCACGGTTCGTCGCAAATATTACGAACAATTATAATTAGCTATAATTAGTTGTTATGTATGTGGTAGTTGTAATGTAGCTTATTTTCTCGAAATAACATACCAACGCGAAACAAAATTTATTTCAAGTGATTTTCAGAGACTTTTCTGACAAACAGAAAGGACCAAAAAAAAACAACCTAGAAGTAGAAAACCAAACTACCGATATTTTTACGCTGTTTATGTCTTGCAGTACGAGTCGAGATTCAAAAATGATGGAATTTTCAGACTTCTGGCTTTTAAGATTTAGCAAAAACGTTTCGGTTAATTTTTGTTTTTTTTTTTTTTTTTCATTTCGATCGCATCAGTTCTCACATTTCAATTATTTTTCTGGTATTCTTAACGCAGAAAAAAATTTTACCCTAGATGTTTGTATGGCAGAAAAGTCTGATCTTTTCGACCATGGAATTAGTTATTTTATGACAAGTCTTTAAGAACTGTGAAAAAATAGACCGGATAATAATATTAAGTTTGTAATAAAAGTTGGATAAAAAACGGATTCTATGTTTGGAACGATCCGTATTTATTTTTCGCAATAACCCTGCGATACAAATTCAAATTTCGAATGCATTAATCTACATGAAAATTAAATTTAATACTTGATCAACGGGATTTTTCCAAGCAGTATTTCGCTAAAAAAAAAACGACACCACGATTACAATATTTCGTAATTACTTGAATTTTATAGAGTGATTACGAGAGATTACTTGACAGATAAATTTTACTTCGATCGGGTGATTTCGCATAATTTCTAAGATTTCATAAATTTTTTTAAGATTACAAAGAGATTTTTGCAATCGTAAATAACGTCTCGTGACAGCTAATAATTACTAATATCCAGAATTTTATTTTAATATGACTGATTTCGGGGTGATTTCGGAGATTACGACAGCATTTCCGAATATTAACGATACCTGTTTTAGTGAATTTTTCTAGTTACTGTAACAAATGAAATTTTTCTCAGTGTGCACGTTAGCGACGGCCGCTAGGCTAAAAAGTAATCGACGCATCGATTAATCGAGTCCAAAAAAATAATCCAACTCGACTCAGTTAAATCGGCAAAAATGAATCGTTCAATCGATTATTTCGTATTTTTTTGAAACTCTGCGTACAAATCCAAAATTTCGTAAAATTCAGTATAACTGGTCTTAATATCCGGAAAGTGTTTGGTTAATTTACAGTTTCATAAAAAATATTCTCCAACATCAGGTAATAATATTCGTTTATCTTTCACTCGTTGCATCAAGCAGGTACTCGGTAAGTAACCCAACGATAACAATCGATACCCTTAATCACGCAAATTGATATTATACCGCATCGTTCATGGGGGTAAACGACAAACAATCGATTATAATCGAATTCGAACAATAATCGATTACTTTTCGTCATTCTTACTACACGCGATGTCCCGATTTGTGCGAGCGAATTATTGGACACCCGAAAGAAAGTGAACGGCCGGCTAGAGCCCCGGCGAATTGATAAGGAATGAGATAAGAGAGTCGAGATGAGAGGCCTCGAGAATTGGACGGGCGTCACGTGGTTCCGTGGCACAAGACGGCAGTTCGAACGGTCTGCGCCGAGACGGCGTTAGCGGCGTTAGCGGCGTCGCTCGTCCAAGCGACATTTTGGTATCGCCTCTCGGACCTCAGTACTGTTTTCGTTACGGCGTCGCACGAACCGCGCGTGACTTACGCCGACGCCGCCGCCCCTGCGGGACGGATTTCCTAAAGTACCGTCCAGTGCCCGGATTCTCTTCTCTCTTACGCCTTGCTCGTCTATGTGTACCGTGAATCCGTGCTTTTAGTGTATGTGGAATCCTGTTTCCCGTGCCGATATACGGTGTTACACGTGAGTGAAGCGATCGTCGCCGTTAGTTTCGGCCAAGTTTTAATCGCCGGTTTGTCTACGGCCACGGAACCGCCCCTTGTTCAAATTAACCATTATCGGAAACGTATGCGCGATAAGACTGTGACGACGTATTGTCAGAAATTTATCGAACGATTCGGAATCGAAATTGTGGTTCGTTTCTTCGTTCTCGTCGAGGTTTATTTTTCTTATTCTAATTTCAGCGAATTAGTTGGAGACAATTGTTGTTCGGCCGTAGGTGAAAGATGGTCTCGAAGAAGGAACTTGACGTTTGGTTCTATGAGAATTCAAATATCGTCAGTAACGACGTTCGAAATTGGAGGAAAATTCTTGTCGCTAATTTCACGGTCACGAGGGCGAGGTTGTCGCTCGTTGTTAACAGTTGCTAAATGTCATCTTGTAACTATTAGAAAGTAATTCCATATTGTGTACAGCGCGCGTTGTACGTATACCACCTGCACAAAGCGAAGGTTACCTTCGATCAGTGACGACTACTCGAGAACTCTTAATGGTCGCGGGAATTCTGCACCAGAGTTCCTGATTGAGGAAATGCGCGACGGGCGATTCTAAGAATCGCGAAATGGACAGCAAATAAGATTAAAAAAGAAAAAAGCGAGACACTGTAGCCTTTGCGAAACGGTGCAAGTATGCCGCAGGTCGTAGAACCTGATACGATGATACGAACAGCGATAAGGTGGAACACGATCGGTTCGAACAGGTTGGAATCGTTACTCGAACGGATCTCCCAAGTGTCCATGAAGGAATGTTACGCTGTTAGATTGCGCAACTGATCAGCCACGATCATCGAGTTATGTGACCGCTTGTCCACGTATTGACTTGTACTTTCCGACGAGGCCTCGTGCTGCACCGCTACTTTAAAACTGAACCTTCGTTTCAAGATTCGTTCCGTGTTTCAGAGGTGTCAATGACGTAACGGCAACTCGAGTACCATACCGTTCACAACCGGTATCGGAGAACTTGACACTCTGCATAATGCATGGGAATCCAAAGTTGAACGTTGGAACAAAGCTGTTCAACACACCGCAGGAATATTGACCGAGTGTTTTATCGACTCTTCACTTCGCCAAAATTACTTGCGGGTAGTAACTGGGTAACATGGTCGATTTTGACCTTGGTGTGTACACGTTTCTGCGAATATCTAAGTCTACGGATCGCTAACGAGACTGAAACTGGCAGCCAAACGTTGTAATGTTCTTTCGAGTAAGGTAGCGATGTCAGAGAGTCAAAATTTTGGCAAAATACCCTGAAACTCTTGATAGTTTTATCAAATTATGGGGATAAAACTGAAATGCATTTTTCTATTTCCAAATTTCAGACAGTGATTGATTGCCAACTTATCTGACTACTAGCTTCAGATTCGTGTATTCCAAAGACGAAAGAGGGCTCAACAGTGCGATTCTGTATGCAATTTTGACCAACAATACTACAATACATTTTCATTTGACGCAAAAGCAAAGCTTTGTACAAATTTACTATCGCAATTTCGCAGAATTCATCTCATTTTTTTATTTCTACGTCAAATGAAAATGGTATCGGACTATTTTTGCTCGGAATTGCATACAGAATCGCACTGTTGAAACGTTTTTTGGCGATTGCGATACGTGGACTTCATTATTCGGAGATATATATAATTCAAAGTTCAAATCGACGAGGCCATTCCCTTAAAATGAAATCGGATCGATCGATCGATCACTCGAGTCAATTGAATCCTGGGTTCTATTCGTAATTGAATGAAATCGTCAAGCGTTATGATTCTCTTGGTAACGATAAGAGTATAACACTGGAATTACCATAAATACATAGTTTTGGTAAATATCGTAATGTCAGTTAGTTGGGGGATTTTAACGTAAAGTCAAGGGTGTTTCGGTGAAGGTGAAAGTTCTGAAAACATATCGTATAACATTTTAACAATACGACGGATATAAACCAATCGTCATGTTGAGATCTTTGAAATCTTGGAACGTTGAAAGTCTTGAAACCGATTGATTTGAGAGGAAAAATGTAATACCTTGGTTTCTGAAACATCCGTGGTAACTAATTTCGAATATCGGACGAAAGCATAAAGTTTCGGCAAGTGGTTCGCATCGGGTATATATCGTCTTTGCTAAAAGCGTAAACAGCGTAGCTGACCCGTTTGAATTACTTAATGGACGTTGTATCGACGTCACTGTAGTGTCAGTACAGGTACGTCGCGTTTTCTAGTCACGCGTTTCATTACATTACGTACCGAAGTATGATCGATTCATTCCGCAAGCTCATGTATCGTACAGGTAATACAGTACCGAGTGATTTTCACGCGGACTTTTTTATTCGCTCGATCGTAAACAGATTGATTGATAGACAATCGCGGCTTGATGTCGTCATTATCAACGTTGCTTGGAAATGCCGACGAAACTTTTGACCTGAGTTGAATAAAATCTGTACGAAAATAACGCCGGTATAATGTTGACTTTATGATGTTTCTGCGGTTGATAATCATCCAGGAATTTAGAATACTAGGTTTCTAGGTTTGTAATGCGGAAACTTATTGCACTGTTACTTTTCTAGCTGTTCAATTCTCGTCGCTACGAAATACATTATTTCTATCATGCCTTGTGTGCGTGTGATGTACTAATTTTTTTTCTTTTTTTTTTTTTTTTTGATAAAGTTGCCGTTGAGCTGAAGAAATTTAAAGAGTCAAGAAATTACATCGGGATCCAAGGTTCTTGTTTGAATTAACTTCGTTAGCTTAGGTATTTGAAACGACGTTGTACGGGAAGAAAGAGTTGAATTCTCGAGAGTAAAAGTTCCCAACAATTATCCTTCGCACATATTTTGCCATCGGATTTATCCACGTTACGAGACTCGGATTTTATAATTGAATAATTCCTTAAAAATGCAGAAGCAAAAATTTCACACGTATGTGAAACGTGTTGTTTTCTTATTATAGTATTATTATCGCGCTTCGTTGAAAAATATTATTACGCATAATGAAACTGTACATTTTTTTAACATCGCGTCAAAAATTAAATCCTTTTTTACGCAGTTGTGTTAAAACTTGACGTTAAAAATTCATGAATTTCACACCGCGGCATACAATTTCTTTACTCGATACTATTATCGAAGATGCATCTCGTTGCTGCAAAGATATTTGCAGATGTTAACAGAGAAGAAAGTTGTTTTTTCTTTTTTTTTTTTCTTTATTTATTATAATTGCTATTGAGTACAAAATGTATTAATTTTTTTATTCGTATCACTAAATGTACGTTTGAATTTGCAAATAACGTTCCGCTGTCGATAGACGAATGTAGATGTAGTTTAAAGCCGTGACGTAAACACACCCGCACCAATAATAACTACATTCAATAATTTTCTAGTTATTAAATATCCGACTTTCTAGAACAATTCTACACACCCGTCGTCCTAGGTATTGTTCTCTCTAATCGATCACCTGCAGCTAGTGAAAAAGTTTAATCTATTCCTTTATGTAACCCGCGATACTGCACGTATCGATTCGTTATCTAAACTTTTAGCGATCGAGATCGTCGACTCATTTTCATCGCGCCGAATTAAATCCTCATACTTTAATCCGCGTTCAAAAAAATTAACGTATACTATTGCATACATTTTCAAACATCTCGATGGACTTGACAAATTTTCCATAATTTATCACGAAGCAGCATTCAGCGGTGTTATCGTTAAACGAAGAATGAATATTCCATATGTGTAATTTCTTTTTTTTTTTTTTGATCTCGATTATACGAAACACGTGTACCAAAAAGTATCTGATCGAAAATTGACAACTTTTTTTTCGCAACGAATCGCCGTTTCGCGTTTCTTACAATCGTATTAGGTTTAAAAAAAAAAAAAAAAAAAAAAACTTAGTAAATTAATTCCTAACGCGTAAAATTCAACCATCACTGGCAGTCCGATCGGAGAACCGGAAGAGGTTTAACCTACCTACCGTAACCACGGTGGATGCATAGATGCGAAAACTGCGATAGGTCGAGAGAATGTCTAAATCCTCCACCTCTGTATGTGTGCCAATTGTACAATTAAACTGTGCTCGTTATCGGAACGAATTATTTTTCCCTTGTGATTTTTACGCAACTACTAAATTCAGCGTCGAGTATCGAACGATGAAAAATTTTTGTACGAAACGAAAAACAGTCGATAAGAAATTGAATGCGATGAATTTTATTTATTTAGCCAGGGTGATGGGGAAATGTTTGTGGAATTTGCTTACTCTTTACTTTTCATTCTCTTTCTTTATTTCCCTTTTCTATTTCTCTTCACATCCCCACCTCCCTTTCTCTTCCCCTCCCTCCCTCTCTCTCTCTCCCTCTCTCTCCCTCTCTCTCCATTTCTAACAACGACGCCGGCACAGTTGCAACGAAACTGCTTTCCGCGTCCAGCGTCACACCGGTTGTTTTCAATAGAGCTCGTCGACTCGCTCCAATAATTTATTTCAATTATAATTGGTCCAACGATAAGTTTTCATCGACAAACTTGAGGCTCCATACACATTTCTGCACTTCCGATTATCAAACTATATTTAATCAATTACAGACCGCGATGTTCATTTTTTATAGTGACTAGAAAGATTCGGTAAACCAGATATCGTTGAAAAAAAAACTGTTTGAATATTGTTGGAATTAGGAAAAACGAGGTACGCCTAAACATTTTGCGCTATCGTCGATCCTTTTTTTTGGCAATCGCAACGCAAAATCAGTTTCTTCGGTTTACTCCACTTTTTTAAGTCAAACAAGCTTTTAACGTCAATTTATCGTTGCACGAGCATTAAATTTTCCCAACAGTTACAAGAAAATATAGTAAACATTGCTAATTTTCATTTTTCACCTAGAACCATATTTTTCGATTGTGGTAAAAAACGAAACTAATCAAGGAACTGAGCGGTAACCGGAACTGAAAATTTCTCTCGGTGAATGCAAATAAAACGTGTTTCCTCCTTTTTACAAACTTCTATGCATTTTTTTTTTTTTTTTTTTTTCAACTCTTCTATTTCACTGGTTGATTAATTTCTTTCAGAGGCTTCGACTACCCTCAAAGTAACTCATCGATAAGGGTTCTGAATTCGATACCTAGATGTATCAGGTGGACGTTTGCACCGGCCGGCTTCATGACTGGTAAACGTAACAGCTGACGATTATGTGCAGTATAAATGCAGCCATAATACGCGTGACACCGTTCCTTGGGAAGCTGCGAAACGAAACCGTATATATTTCCATTACATTTACGCGATCGGTGTAACGTGTAATTTTTTGATCTAATTGTAGGTGGTAGATGATATCCTATATTATATATGCGATAACGGCACACTTCTTAGCGAATAATTACCTGGTATGAGAAACTGGACGGAGAAAGGAAAGAGGAGAAAATGGACAAAAATTTTAGAGAAAATAGTTGGAATTTTATTACACTATTTGCGGATGTTGTGTTGTGAAAAATATTAGAAGCCAAGATATTCCAAAGATTGAATATATTTTGTGGTCGAAATTGTCCCAGGTGATTTTTTTTTTCTATCAACATTTTTGTTCATACTTGAGGCATAATTTAATATCTATGTAATCGAATTTTTTTGGTTCCAAAATATTACACTTTAAAATACATTTTATAATATTTTACTACTTTTCGTAAAATTGATACGGAATAATGATGCATTTATTTGTTTATTTGTTTGTCAATTTTTTAAACCGCAATATATTTTATCGATCGGTTGTTATACGGTAAATTGTAAATTCTATGTGTACCCGACCACGTACGCCAACCGATTGTATTTTACCAACACGCAGTTCTTGGTGCAAATGTTTACCTCACAATCAGATAACACTGATTACCTACCGTCTGTTGTTTATCATTTGTCACGTATATCTGCAACGCGAGACGTTGCATGTCTATTTTATAGGCAATCGATTAACTCGAGTGCAACACAAAATTCCTGAAGATCGATATCGATAACATGCGTATAAAATTGATTAATTGTACAAACGTTTGAAAGAGCGTTTTATTTAACTTTGGGAAATCAAGTTAAGATGAAATTGAGTGAACGAATTATTGTAACTTTTTTTTTCTGACCAAAAGTTTGAACGTATAAAAAATTACATTCGTCCGAAAGTTCCTCCTCGTTGCAGAATAAATTCAATTTTCTTGTCTGGACGAGGATTATTTTTTTGGTTCCGGTCAGAATTATCGATTCTCCTGAAAAAAAAAAAAAAAAAAAAAATGTAGAATCATAATTTTCTAGTATTACAAAGCTTTCCGAATCTTTATTAGGCAATAAAATTCAACCTGAGATCCTTTAAAAAATGTTCTACATCACGGTGTTTTGCAATTTCAAGTTATTATTGCGCGAGCAAGAAATGTACTTTTAAAAATGATACATATTCGGTTACTCGTGTGCCGAAACAACGAATGTAGCTGCAAATTGATTCCTCACCTTTTTTTTTTTCACAGGTAGATAATTATACGTTCGTGGTATACGGTACTCTACCTTTACTATTCATTGTCTGTTGTAACCTGATACGGTCATTGTCGCAAAGAGGGTTTTGAATATCACAATAGAGGATCGATTGTAGATTATGCGTTTACTATTCGTCGCTCGATTTATCAAATTTATTACTCCGCTTTGTGTATTTCGAATTCTATATTCTGCGAGTTCAGGAGGGTGAAAATTTTGTTTACTTGAGAGAGAGAGAGAAAAAGAAACAAAAAAAAAACGTAAATTTCTGTGCGTAGCACGGTGGTTTACCTTTTTTTTTTTTTTTTATCACAAAATTATGGCGTAGGTTCAAATTCCGTCATTGTCACTGAAATGACGGGTTGATCTACTCTCGAATAAAGAAAAAATAACGATCATCGAGGAAATTATCGTTTCTAATACGTACGTGAAACAGAAAATTATATTTTGCTTATTCGTTCGTTCGTTTTCACTTATCGATAAAAATTTCTCATGCATCGAGATATTCAATTATCATTATAAATAGAAACGTCAAATCACAGACTCCGTGGTGGATTCAACTTTCGACTCACGATCGAAGGAACCGTCTAATTATGCCCGCATTATTTCGTTTTGGCAGTAATTTCGTTTAAATTGTAGTAAATCAGTTACGAATTTGAAATTATTCACAGTCTTACTGGCCCCGATTCATCGTAGAGAAAAATATACGTTTGTTAACATTATGCCAAACTTCCTGCTCTTTAATTGGTCTAACGAAGATCCGTAAGATTCAATTCCATGGAAAGCCTCCGAGGATGATGACTTTCACGGTCTATTAAAAAAAAAACAAAATTGTCAAAACAATCAAATCGATTCGAATATTCGTTGATGTACATGAATGATTTTTTTTTTTTTCTCTTTTTTCGTTCAATCATCGTTCACGCTTTTTCCTACGTATGCCATAAAAGTATTTCAAAATTATATCGCGTATCTGCATTATGGAATGACAAGTGAAAGTGCGTAAATTTATTTTCAACCAAAAGACAAAATTCTGCCCCAGGCATCCGGCGCCTATGCAATAGTCGAACGGGTTACCGATTTTTTTTTCTCTTCCAGGCAAAAGAGCGCTTTCAGGCAGTGTGTTAAAATTAGTATGAGATTTTTAACCACTTCCGGTGACGGTCTTTCCTTCAACTCTTGTTTAAAGCGTTAATCCTCGTGTGTCGAGGGAGGCGGTTAAGCGTAGTTCGCGATACTTGAAAAAGAAAAACAAACCAAAACTCTAAAAAACTAATCGACGTCGCGGTGTCTACACGTTATATGAATGAACTGGTCCATGTTCTATTTATTCTTCGTCGGAGAACATTTTTACAGCAACTACAAATCGCTTAGGGAATTTATTAACTTTGGGATGTGTAATTATGTCCGCGCAGTTTACGTTGTGAAAAAATATCGCAAGTTGAGTAAATATGTTTGAATTTAACTCTTAGGCTGCACGCCGGGGTCAAAATGACCCCGCGGCATGTTCACCGTAAATTACGTATGAAGAACATTAAAAACAATCTGATTTTATCCAAGATAAATAATGAAACATCGTTCTTTTTTATAAAAATTCAACTTCACTCACTCAAATAAATAACTTTTTTCATTGCACAGTATCTCCATATTTTTTATTTCTTTTTTCTTAAATATCTGTATCTTGAGAGTTACGTAATCAATGTTTAGTTCACAATATTGAAAATTCAGTGAGTTGTGATTTTTTTTATTAGGATGATCCATTTTCCGCTATTTTGTTGTTTTATGTATATTGTTTTTTTTTTTTTTTTACATATTCTAAATTTCATTTTGCCAAAGATAACTGATTTGCGTCCAAATTTATAATAGTTGAAAAGTATCCAAGAATGTTTTCAAATTACTCAAATCGATGTATTCGTTTCTACGCAATTCCAACGTTAATACAAAGGAACGCTAGGAGTGAAAACATTTTACAGATTTTCCAACCTCATGATTACTTTAATGAAGTTGATTTTTGCAAAATAATAGTTCCTCATAAAAACACCAACTTCAAAACTCGTAAACCTGCAGAATAGTTTTCTTTTAAACCTCGTGCATGCGAATTATCCAGCATAAAAATTGATGGCAGTCGCATTTTCTGCAAACGAACCATGTTTAAAAATTGCAGAAACTTTGTCATATCTTACCATTGCAATTGGTAATCATCGACCATCATTCGGGCGAAAGGCTTCCGGTATTGCGATGAATGACTTTATCAGGCCATGCCGCACGTTTCTACGGTCAGCCTGGAAGCGGTGAAAGTTATTCTTTTCGAACGGACACCCTGCACAGCAGGTTGAACCTGCTGCTCCAATTCTGATGGTTAACCCCATGGGTATTTCTGCACTAATTTTGCCGGGAATTGTCTCTGATCTCGGTTTAAGACTCGGAGAAAGGTATGGGAATTTTTTCAGTGAAAGTTCTCGAAATCTCACGCGTTTATCGCAGACCAACCGCCGTTAAATTCCTGAGGCCCTTTTGCTCTCTTCTTCTGGTACACTCACTGCACTCTGTAGGAATTTCTTCTGTCGCTTTTACGCACAGAGAATGGTCCAAGTTAAACTTAGAACCGCGTCGTCCCGATTCTTCCCTTCCTTTTTACCCCCATTTACCGCGCTCTCGATCTTCGTTGCCTTCATTTTTTCGTTCACAAATCAGCTGCCAGCTATAATCTTAATTGGATCTACTTCTCGTTCAAAGTCCCTTCGAAACGGGATAAGATCGCTTTCTTTCACTTTCGAACGTCGGCACGTCTCATCTCTGTATAATAATAATTATTGAGGTTACGTGATGTACAATACTTTATATCGTCTTTATTTAAAGAAATAACCGGTACAGTTTCGGTTGAATAATCGAGTATTTAATTATACTGCAAGTTTTGTGTGGATACAGGCTCGTGATTGCAAAGATCAAAGTTGAATCGCTTTTGATAACAAGATTTTACATTTTTACTGAAAAACATGCGAGCAGGAAGTAGGTTTAAGAATTGAACTAAACTTTTCGTATTTTTTTGCGCTAATATTAAAAAATAACGATTCGATCTCGGGAGTAATGATGATTGAAAAAAGTTTCAAATGTCATCCAAAAATCTTGTAGGTATATTTTAATCAATACGAGTTGAGAGGTTGTATTGAAAAATAATTGGAAACCGATCAGTCTACTTTGAAAACCGGAAATAAAATGACAAAAATGCATCAAGCGATTTTTAGAATCAGTTATACCGGGACAATCTCTTGAAAGTTGAAAATCAACCGCGCATGCGCGAGTTTTATCGGCTGTTCGCGCAGGCTGGCCATCCCGAGTTTCAGCTGTCAAACTGTTTCTGCCGGCGATGTAGTTGATACGAATTTTCGAGGTTAGAATCTCCAATAATTGAGGTGGTGACTCGGAAAGTTTTCGGGAAGCATTTGTTATTGGATCGGAAAGTAGATTCTTAAAAAAACGGTCGGAACTTAATGCTCATGCTCTTTGAAAATTCAAACGTCCACATTTCGCGTAGGTTGGCCGCCTGCATCGCAGACAAGAACGTCGCTGCGGGAAGATTTCGCCGACCAATGAGATTGAATTATTTGGCGCGTGCGCGGTTGATTTTCAAGTTTCAAGAGATTGTCCCGGTATATACCCAGACATAGGTACGGTGTAAAATGAAGGATACCCTCGAAACAGATCGTGACTTGCCGCAGGTCGCGCGTTACCCTCTCCTTACCTTTCCCTGTGTACATATATACGTTATATGTTTGGATGTACGGCAAGACTACGTGGTCGTAGACAATACCGATTTTTACCTTCACTTCCGGCTGCTCAATTAAAGCGCGGAGAAGAAGGAAAGACATTTAATTTACATCCTTAACAGGTGCCTGGCCTGAAAAGAGTTCGGTGAATATTCTTCAACGTGCAGCAGTGAACAAGAGATTTGTATCGTTAGTTACACGTCAACTACACGGTGTATCGATTAACGTGATATTACATTGAAATTTTCTGATACGTTTCATATAACAAAACTGAAATGAAAAGTGTAAAGTGTGCAAAGAGGTAAAAGTGCAGAAACTGTGCGAACGGACGGAGATTTTGTTCCCCTGATTCTGAAAATCGTAGGCAAAGAGAATTTTTCGGAAATCAAGTTATTCCCGTAACCGTGCGCAGCGCCGAGTCCCGAGGGGGTGATTTCGCCCTGGGCTCAGGACTATGTCATGACCACCACAAATCCAGGCTCATCATTCAGCTTGAGAAGGGGAAAGACCACGGTACCGGAGAACCATGATTCCAGGAATTACGGACCCGGTTCGAAGAGCGTCTCTTCCCTCGGGACGACCTTCAACTCACTCGCCCTTGACGTGTCTTACGCTGCTCTCAGCAGCCGCTCGAGTCCACGACACTCGGCGAGGAGCTTGTCCAGCGTATGGGAAGTCCCCGAACCCGACGAAGTCGTGGAACGGGAAGACCCGGAACTGTGGGAGGACATCGGCGTCGTCGAGTACCTCGAGAGGCGGCTCGGCCCTCCCGACGAAAGCACCGCCGACGAGAGGGTCGAAGACCTCAGGCAGGTCCTCATCGAGACCGACCTCCACGAGGGTGACGGCGAGGCCTCGGACTTCCTTTTTCACGTCGCCAGGACCAAGCACGGGAAAATCTACATCCGAGTCATCAGGACTTTGCTGATGAATCGAGGTAAAGATGTTTTCAAATTGTGTCTTTTTTACGGAAAGCAGGTCGAGCGGTGACGATTACTGCCAAGTGTTCGATTCTGGGTTGTGTCATTTGGGGATTAATGGAAACAAAATCATGGAAATTTGTTTGTGAAATTAGGAATTTTGTTTCATTCGATTTTTTAAAGTGTTTTTGTTTCATCTCTTCTCCTTGTAACTTTTGATTCGAGATTGTGGACCCCATTCGTCTCCAAAATGGCGCTGACATTCGTCGCGACGATCGTCGTTCTGCCTTGACATCGAAAACGTGAAAATGATAACGTAACGCGGGATACGCTCTGATTTTAATTATTTGTAGACGACAAGTATGACTTTGCCACCGTATCTTCAAGGCCCACGTGTAAGTCGGGGGATTGCAACTCCTTATCGTTTAACGCTGAACTTTGATAGTCGAATACTTCTTTGGTTACTTACATATTCCATGAAAAATGTAAGGTTATTCTGACTACCTTGCGAGATTGCGTGTATGTAATGACATATGAGAGCGGTCAATGGGCTCAAAAACATGTTACGTAATCTTGAAATTATTGTAGATACTCGGTAGATTGATATACTATATAAAGATCGTTCAGGATATTCTGTTCTCTCACGTAAACAGTTGAAAAATTATGCTGGCAATACTCGTCATAGATTTTTTAGAATCTAAAAATGAAAACAAAATAATTCGTATGCACGTGGCATCAATATTAAAAGATGATTATGATTTATTGCAAAAAGCAAAGTACAGAATTTGACGTTTTGAATAACTTAACGAAGTTTTAACAAATCGATGAATCATTTTACGAACAAATTTTTACATACGTGTAACAATATTCAAACGCTAAATGATAGAGAGTTAACAATGGATGGTTTACGTAATTGAACGGTTGAAAAATGAAATTAGATGTCGACAAAAACTGCAAATAACATTCTGAGTGATGAGACTGCGATTATTCGTTGAATTATTTTCGATCTAACAACAAGTAGGATTCGGATTAATAATCTGCCGAGTACAAGGCATGGGGCAATTATAACTGTGAATTTCACAATTACCACGAGCCTTTTATCCTGTGTACATTTTTTTTGTATACTTCTGTTTGAATTATAATACCGACAGAGTTTTAGCGTTATTTTAGTTCTCCTCCGTGACTACGCGACGCCACATGCCCGCAAGTATATATACATACACATAGGTATGTATAATATCAACATTAATTATGACGTCAAAGCGTTAAAATGTGTGTTTGAATTCTGTATACAATACCTACGTATACTAAAATATTGATCCCGTTTTACGTAATAATTATATTCATCACGCTCTCTGAGCATCGTCTATGTATAATGTACATATATACCTTTAAAAGAATTCACCTTGTAATATCGCGGGTTTCATACTTTTCAATTCAAAACCATCCACAGACTCTATTTACTGTTGATAAGAATTGCCACATTTGAACATGAAACTGTTGAATGTATTAATGAAAAATTATTGTTGAAGAGATTAGATTTCTCGTTATCAACGATTTTTATGTATTATACATACTTATCTGTATTTATTTTCTGCGTCTATGCTTATCTTAAAGCCAGTATCATGACACTTTAATAGATGTACGATACATACGTATACGTTGAATAGCTGTAGAAAGCGATTTCGCAGTGTTTGTGAAAAGCTTGCGTGCCAATGTAGGCCACTGAAATCAATTCAATTAGCCTGTAAAGTTGCGGAAAACGAAAGAAAAAGATGTAACGAACGAAATTGAATAAACTTTTAAGTAGCCATGCTAGTCAAATAACGAAAACTGCACATACTCAACTAAACTAATCACGCTAGTATTGGGATTATTTTTTTTTTCTCATCATGAAGTTCAACTACTTTGCTTATAATCGATAAAAGAGTAAACATTTTTTAACTCTGAAAATCTGATCAAATATACGTGTTGATTACAATCAGTAGTTGAATTTAAAAATATAATAAAGACAACATTTAGAAGTTTCAATATTATAAAGTTTCTACAAGATTTAAACTCTAAGAAAAATAAATACTTGCCAGGTATGTCTTGATGAACGTCTTCATCGGCGTCCACTAATTGATCGAAAATTGGAAAAAATTACATTAAAGCGTATACTAAAAGTAAATCCAACAAGGTTAAAAACCGAGTCCAATTGTCCTATCGTATAATACATAAAAATATCTAGCAGAATGAATTGCGCCAGCTTTGCTAAAAGTGTAATTACGTGTTTCAAGAAAGAAAAATGTTGATGCGGAACGAAAAGATGACGGCGAAAAACTTGAGAGTAAAATAAATGCCTTTACGTGTTACATTGTATCCAACAAACGTAGAAACAGATTTATTCCAAGACTAGGTATCGTCGATTCCGTTGAATCTTTATAGGCGTGAAATTAGTCGCGTACGGCGGAAATTCCTCGGCGTTGTTCACTTTTTTATCGATACGTTTTTCTTCGATTCCTTCCAGCCTCCCGTATTCTTCTGTTTCCTCGCAGTCTTTTATCAAGAAAGCAAACAGAAGCCATAAACCGTTTACTTCACGTCCGCGTCGTCGCATAAATACCAACTAAATTCTCTCCGTAAACTGTGTAAAAAAAAAAAAGAAAAAAGTTGGCTACAAGCAATTACTAGGACAGCCAAGTTCAGTGTATCGATAAAAATGTCGGGCAGTGAAATTATGACCGTTCAACGACAATTGGTTGACGTGCAGAACGGATCGGGCGACGTCTCCGTGAGGTTAGAATTAACCGGGGAGCCGGGAGCCGCGGCTCCGTGTCTCCAGCTGCCGTTTAACCCCGCAGACCACGATCTCAGCCCCGAATTCAGGCTGACAAAGTTCGGCGACATACGTGGCAAGGGAATGAAACCGAGTCGCGACGAGCTACGCCCTTTGTTGACGGCCTTCGCGCCATGCGGCGAAGAACCGGCGGTGACGCAGCTCGACCGGTTGGGCCTGAGTCTCCTTGAGTCGAGCAACATGCTATGCCCGGTGGTCGAGGACCCCTACTTGATGGGCAGGATCGCCTGCGCGAGCGTCCTCAGCGGAATCTATTCCCTGGGGGTCGCCGACTGCGCGACGATTCGCATGACGATCGGGGTCTCGAACAGATTGGAGGACAAGGAGCGCGAAGTCGTCGTGCCGATGATCATCCGAGGATTCAGGGACGCCGCTCAGGCGGCGGAGACCCTCGTCCAGGGCGCAACGGTCGTCTCGAATCCCTGGTGCCTCGTCGGCGGGACAGCCGCAGCTGTGTGCTCTCACCACGAACTAGTTCCACCCGATGGCGCCACCGTCGGTGACGTGATGGTGTTGACGAAACCCCTTGGAACGATGGCAGCTGTGGTCGTAGCCCACTGGATGGAGCTGCCGGAGCGGAGGAGCCGGCTTCTTCTCACCATCACCGAGGAGGACGCCGTCAGGGCGCATCGTAGGGCCGTCGACTCGATGGCGAGGAGCAACCGTGTGGCGGCCATTTTGATGCGGAAGTACAACGCTCACGCCGCGTGCGATGTTTCCGCGTATGGGATCCTCGGGCATGCCGAAGTCCTCGCCAAGAAGCAGAGCAACCCTGTTAGCTTTGTTATTCATAACATGCCCGTTATCGCAAAGATGAGCACCACATCCAAGCTCACCGGGAACGCCATGCCACTTCTTCAGGGACTCATGCCCGAGATTTCTGGCGGGCTTCTTGTCGTTCTGCCCAGGGAACAGGCTGCTGCCTATTGCAAGGCACTGGAGAAGACGGAACAGCGGCAGGCTTGGATTATTGGAATTGTTGAATCCGGCGGTAGGACCGCAAGAGTCATCGATAGACCCAGGGTCATCGAAGTCCCGGCTAAGGAAACTGGGGCACTTTGGTAATCGGACGATTTTCATCTTTCTCGTCGCTCGGACAAACCGGAATTGGGTTTGTTTGGTTAATACGTAGTTTTCGCACAGAATCTTGCTTCGTCGATTTTTTTACGAGTGAGTAGTTTTTATCGCGTTAATTTGGAAACGTTAAACATTTATGTGGATTTGGAACATTGCAATTTTTAAATTCGTTCCATTCGTTTAAAATTTTCAGTTACGTGTCAATTATTGGTAAACATAATTCTTGTCAGATGTCAACACCTATTTCGATGAGATTTATTTCGAAAATTTAGATTACATAGAACAGATTCTCGGCCCTGATGGTCTACTGTTCTGAAAAAAGTCATTATGGTAACAAGCGTTGAAAATTAGAACTATTTCCTATTATTGTTGCTAAAAAAGTAAGATAATAAATACCTCGGATACGTGATTTTCAGGGAAATTTATTTCATGCTGTCTGTCATTTAGATAAATAGATATGGAAAATTGAAAGTGCGACGCTCGATAAATTTAAAACTAATAATAAGTATAATAATAAGATTATTAAATTTTAGCAGCTCATTACTTGATTATTAAATTTCGTTGCTAGATTAGGCGTTGAATAATTCGAACTGATCGGTAGCTTGGTCACCTATATAAATCCATTTCACAATGACTTATCCTTACAGAGATCAACCGTTTTATCTTCCTAGTATTATTAAACCGTGCATGCGTTAGTATGCTATTCGATTCAAGTCGTTAGTCACATGCCAACTTTACGTAAACCTTTATACTGAAATATTATTCATGCTAAAAATTCCAACAATGCAAATCAATACAGCCCAATGACGTTACTGCAACTCCACAATTTATAACATGGACCGATTAGAATATATTGTTATCGATACTTAGAATCGTCTCGATAGTTGTCGAGGAATCAATTCGTCGGTGGAAAGTTGCAGGGAGAGAAGTTGTCAGTGAAAAAAAGTTGAACATAAATGTGGCAAAAACTGGTCCATCCGCATTACATGAGTTACAATTTCTCTCGTTGCAATTCTCGATAGCGGCGAGAGTGCATTCCATAACCTTATAAAATTACCCATTGCATACAGGTGAAAACCTGCAGTGGTAATTAAGGTTACATGTCGTACATCATCCGTAAGTTGAATATGTTAATTTGACATTTTATATATTCAGTTCAATAATTTCACAGTATGTTAACTTTTACTCGGAGTTGTGATATTGTATTATTTTTTCTTATACCGTATGTGGTGCCGGAGAATGTACTTATCGTAAGGGTAGAGTTATAATACATTGTTGCAAAAACTGAGCAATAGCAATTATCGATTCCTTGACAAGTGCAGTAATTGTATTTTCGTATTTTTAGATACCAAATAAAGTTGTAGGGATTTTATTATAAGAAAACTGTTGAAAATAATCTCAAATTTAAGCAACTATCACTGTGAACTTTGTAAGTTGATGAAAAAAGTATTGAAAGACAATAAATAAAAATTGGATAATATTTCATCTCATATTTTTACATGCAAATTTTTCTTCTTAAGCCTTGTATTGTATTTTTCCTTGCGAACCAACGTAATGCTTTCATTGTATGCATTCGGTGTAGATAAGATAATGATTGCAAAGCCAAGGAACGTCACAAATTAACTTTATATCTCGCATTGATAATGCTATAGACAACAAATGCAAGTATTGATAATATAAGCAATTCCATAAACTTTGCTCATGATGTTCAATTAACAATATTGAACACCCTTTCACCTTATCAGATATTTTATTTTTTAACTTTCCCAAACCATATACTTGCATAAAAAATCACCGAACTTCATCTGAACTTCCACGCTGAACCGAAATTAATTGTGTTAAATATAATGTTTTTGTTTTTGAATCTAACAGTGATATGCTGTGTCCGGTTTCTAGTGTTGATGAGGCGTATCTAGTATTTTTTTTTTTTACACGACGATAATGCTCCGTGGTAACTTTTTACCGTACACAATCAGACTTTTCATCGTTTATAGTTGGTCACCTTGCCATTCCTCATGCAAGTATACAAAGGATATTGTAACTCGAAAAACAATCGACAGAAACTGATGACAATGATCGTTGACTGAAAAATTTAAAGACAGCCACCCCTAGGCAAATTTTCGTGACGAATACTCGATGGTAAGTGGACGTGGCGCCTTAAGAAGCCGTGTTGGCGATCAAATAGCTTCTTTATCGGCAGGATCGATTCAACACGTAATCCCATAAGCACAAAAAACCCCAATTAGAGTAACCATCTGCAACGGTCTTCAATCAACGAAGTGACGAAGAGAGTTCATCAACGTTTTCCAGGGTTCGTTTGAATTCCCCCCGTGCTTCGACGAATCCGACGACTAGCGCCGTAGACAAGTAAACGGCGTATTTGGTGAATTACGGAAAGAGAAACATGGCCGATTGATCTGCGCGTAGTTCGTGTCGCAGGAAGAACGCGCTCTCGCTCTCGCCTTAGTTCGCATCGACGTGCCCACGTCTGTTCGCAGCGATGAGTCACAGCGTAAAGTCGCACTGACTGTCTCGCATTCTCGACAACAATAAATTACGATGAGTGTTGTGAAGTGTCTAAGCCGCAGCTCGTTCTCATCTTCGATTTCACCCGACGGAACTTTCATCCCGATTCCGGCTGCTGTATCTGCTTCCCCGCCAGTGGCGGATGCTCGAGCTATCCGCTAATCTACGCCGTGAGTGTCGCGTGTCTGTGCCTGTTTGCGTGGTTCGTGTTTGTGCCTGTCGTCTGTTTTACGCTGTTTTCTTAATCGGTTAAATTCAATGTTTTAGTCACGTTGCCGCATCTCCGTATCTCGCATCAGGTATCCCGTCGATCAAACTACGACTCGCCTTAACCCCGGGTGAGATAATGTGTTGAATGGTAAATATCCCGCTTTTTTCTTCCTTACTCTCTCACTTATCGTTAGTCCGTCATTCTTACCAACGCGCTCTGTCGATCATTGGTCACGTCAATCGTAAGGTGCGATTCGGCTCTTGAGCAGCGAGGTGAGACGGCGAAATTACGCGACGTTTAACCTCGCGCTACAATTTGAATGGGGCACGTGCTGCGATTGGTCCTCGGCAAGGGCGTCTGCTGCTGCGTTTCTTTTCCTAGAGCCGGTTAACGGATGAATAATACAACGCCGTGCACAAAGTACGGAGCTAAAACTCTCCATTAGTCGTCTGTGCGGTACAGTCGCGATTACGTAACTCCGATCCGCGTTGATATTTCCTTTCCGTTTAATGTTCTCCGTGTGTTTTAATCCTCGATTCCGCGATCCTCTTCGTATTTTGAAGCGATGACCTAATCCTCTGGTCGAATATTATTCGGACTATAAGCCGCCCGCTCAGTAATTGATCGCGGGGCTTCCCCAGCTCATCCGACTTGTTTATTCAACGATTGATTATTATTCGACGCCCGTTGCAGATTCTGTTTTCATCATCTTCACCTTTTTCTTCTTTTATTATCCTGCCGCATTCGATTATTCATACATACTACGAAAACGCCGCACAGGCCGTCGGCCAGCGGAAAAGTTTGTGTTATCGCTCTATCAAATCTAATAAGTAGTAATTACTAACAGTATTACGAAGCCTGCGAACGGCGCGTTCGAAGTTCGAAAACCCTTCCGACAACGACCACCAATAGGAGAATAGACCTTGTTTGCTAGTCGGGGGTTTTAAAATAACTTGCGAGTCAAGAAGGCTGAAAATCTGCGGGAAATTTGAAATTTGTTCTTGGGTATGGTTTTCGTTCTTAGGTACTTTATTTCTTCACTGCATCTCTGCGTGTAACAAATCTTCTGCATCGCGGTCTGCTACCCTGCTATCCGACGGCTTATGCAACATTTCCCAACTTTACCCTTTCGGAAAATCAATATGCACACCTTTAGGTCAACCCGGTCTTGCATGTTTACATATAGGGTGTTGATAGGTGTGAAGGAAAGGTAATTGGAATCTAATATCGTCGATTAGTTACACCGTCGTCTAATTTCAACCTCGATTTTTACTTGCGGACATTTTTAGCTTGCAATTAATTTGTAACGAATTGAATATGTAAGTTAGATGAATAATATAAAATGATTCGGTTCCTGACGCGAGAATTGTACAAACTCTGAAATATTAAAAATCGTAACGACGACTAACTGCATGGAAATTTGATTACTAATAAAAATTTACACGAAGCTCCTCAGTAAGAATTTGAATATTTCAGAGTTTGTATAATTCCCGAGTCAAAACACCCAACAACTATTATTTATGATCCGTGTTCGAAGAGTATTCCTGTAAAAAATCTATCCAACTCAATTATATAATTTACTTAAACGTAGGTAGTATAAAATATAAAAATGCGTTACAAGTCAATTTCAAGCTGAAAATGTCCCAAAGTTAAAATTGAGGTTGAAATCCGACGCACATACATATTTATGAAAATTCAACTGTAGCGATGAAAATATTTATTTTAAAATGTTTTCATCCGAGGTATGATTTAATTTCTGAAAAATTGACTTCCAAATTTTATACGAGTGTGTAGCAGAATCAACGAAATACAAACGATGCGGTGGAGAACATGAGAAAAAGATTTAGTATGTACGTACGCAAATTGATTATATTATATAATAAATAATTTCTTCGAGATCGATTCCGCCTGAAAATATCCATCAAGCTGAAGGTTGTACCGTTATTGTAACGATGCATCTTTGGGAATAAGTCGTTATTTCGCAACTTTAGGATTACCTGAAATTTATCAAACCGTTAAAAAACTCAGATTTTGTAAATTGAATTTCTCCAGTTACTCCAGACGTGCGAAATAGTAATTTTTTGTTTCAACGTTTCGATACGTTAACGTTACTAACTTCAGCCTCGCGAATATCCTCCATCGATCACGAAGATAAATTATACTAATCATGTAAACAAAATATTTTTTCGCGACAGGCAACCTTAACCTACTTATTTCGAACTAATTGTAAATCCACGACTACTACGACAATCGTGTGTACATGGAACGATTCGCGTTGAAGATGCAATTATAAGCTACGGTGGTTTATCATTATAATCTTATCGTTCGTTTAGTTAGGAATTGGTTAGCCTTGATTATAACCGATTAAGCACTGTACAACATCGATTTCCTTCAATTCGTTACGATAATCGGCTCGATCAAAGTCTTGAGGTGCTGCAGCCGTAACACCGAGTAAGCGGATTAGCACCGAAGAGGAACGCTTTTTTTTTTTGTGTAATTTTTTCTTACGGCTGCCTACGTCCCACACAATTATTCAGTATTGAAAAAAAATGGCAGCGGCTTAAAGGCACTGTTGCGAAATTTCTTTTTCTCCGTTTATCAAACTCAAAAGATGCAAATTTTTCACCCTTTATTGCAGTCTTTTTTTTTTCTTCTTTCTTGTTCACGACGATCAAGGATGAAATTATTTGGCAATCGTACGAGTTTTGTACACCGTATATTCAAATTAATGAAAAAATCTTTTACGAACTGGAAGAATTGCGTGCAAGCATAGATAGAAATAGATTTTACGTTATATACGGGTTATTTGCACCTTATCTCGCAAAGTATCGGCCGTGTCTTATCTTTATATTTCTAAGACACTGGAAGCAAACGAAGCGAGTTACTTCGATACGTTTGTCAACTGAATCACATCGGACGTTGTGCTTTTTGTTTTCCTATATATTATTACCGAGTAATTGACCTTGTAGATGTTGTTGGTAACCCAAAAAAAAACACTTGCATTCAGACACGTACGAGACACTCGAGTCGATCATTCATTAAAAATTATGCTAAACTACCGATCGCGTGCCGGTGCATCTAGAAATCGTAAAAAGTTTCATGATACATGATCGTACTTCAAACAATGACTACACGTTATGTACGTAATTCGATCTTCTGCACGTACGCCAAACTCGGTTCATTATGATGACTCTAATATATCATTGTACAATGCGCGTAATAAAAAATTTGCGCAGCTTTTTTTTTCTTCAGAATTTCGTTGATGTATCGAATTCAACCTTTGAGTCAAGCATTATTGCGGTGAATCAATTTTTGTAACAAGATGGTTTTTTGGGGTCGCTGATTACAAATCTGAAATGAAATTTCAAAAACTAAAGATGCCGGACAAAAAGTTGAAATTTGATCCAATACGGGCCAACAACTGTATACTGAGTTTTCAAAATCTGATTTCAGATTCGTAATCAGTGATCCCAAAAATCTCCTGGGCAGATTTTTTTCTCCGGATTCGATCAAATTTGAAATTATAGTCTGCCAAATTGGATCCGCCATCTTGAATTTTTTAAATTCGATCTCAGATTCGTTATCAGTGTCCCCGAAAACTTATAATTTATGTAAAACATGTACATGTGTAGAAGGGTACCTTTCTCGGAAATGAACTCGATCAATTTGTTTATAAAAATAACAATTTACGTTATATCGCAATAATTACTCTGGGGTGTTGAAAACCTATTAATACACTATCAAAAATAACAAAAAACCGCACAGAATTACGTTGAAAAGTTATCTGAATATACAAAAAAAAAAATGGATACAAAATGGGCGGTAAGAATATTTACAAACTATGACTCAAAGGATTAAACACTGAAAAGCCGAACAAAGTCCGAGCCGAGAGATGATTGGTGAAAGGTTTTCAATTCGATCTGAGTCTTGTTCCCGTTTATTTGCGATGTATAATGTAACAAATCGACATAAATATAGAATTTAGATAAGATAATCCAACTGGGTAAGTTTGCGGGGGGGGGGGGGACATCCAAGCTATCGGCGCGTATATATCGGTAGGCGAGTTTCTTTTTTCCAGACCGTTATGGCCACCGAAGAGAGAAACGCGGACAAAGTGTCTCCGGGTTGCTCATGGCCCGGAGAATCATCCCTCTGTACAAGAAAGTTGCGTAGAAATTTTAACGTTCGTGATTATACAGTGTCCGAATGATGATACGGATTAATAATATTGCAGTGCGGGGTGCAATGCGAAAAAAGGATGAAAGGATAGTCGATTAATGCAATATGGAGGAACGCGTGTCAGTAACTATGACGAATGTTATTGGTCAATTAAGGAGGTTCACCACCCGCGAAATGCTTCATACGATCGGTTCGAAAGACAAATGAAATCGATTCTTCGAACAACGAGTCGATATTTTTTGTAACCGATCGATTCGATGGGCTGGTGAGAAAGAAAAAGAAACGAATTGTTGAAAATGTGGTGATAAGATTGTCGAAAAAATGACAGCGAGTATCGGTATTATAATAAATCAACCGCGAAAGTTAGAAATAATGTGATGGAACTTGTGTCCGTGTTACGAAACTGATTGGATCACTTACCTCGCCAAAGAGCCACCCTGATATTACTTTACATCGTTGAAACTATAATCAACGAGAGTTTAACTTGAGAATAATTGCGTCAATTTCACCGACGGTGTGGAACCTCCTTACAAGCACGTCCATAAATTGGATAAGAAATATGAATAAATAAACAATGATGCGATACGTGGAATACGGTAATTATTGTCACGGCAGTTTCTGGCCGAGGCATCGGCCGGGTGCCGGAAACGAGGAGGGGGACCTCCTCCAGGGTACGCTGGATCAGTCGGCGGTGGGGGAAGACGCGGACATCCTCGAGGAGTGCTGCAGCATCCACGAGGACAGCCGCGAGGACGAGGATCCCTACGAGTACGATGAGGAGATTCCGCGAGTATTGCCAGCCGGCGTCGGGACGTCGGGACGGCCGTCGTCTAGCCACGAGCTGCTTCTCATCGATAACGGGATGCGCCTTCAGGGGGACGACGATTATCCGAAGTCTTCGAGTACCCGGTGTTGGGGATGCGAAGGGTGCAGCGGCGGCACTCCCCTTTTTCTCCTGGCTTCGCCTGCCGAGGCTCCCTGCACCTGCCAGTCTTGTCAGTAGCCGATTAACGACGATCAATGTTCATAGGGATCGGTGCTTTGCGATTAGTCGATTAATCGCTTCGTCGAGCAATCGATTGATCGCTTTTCGAAATAATCGATTAATCGACGATTTCGATAGGGATCGAAAAACCGATGAATCGAAATCGTCTATTAATCGTGATTTTCGATTGATCGCTTTTCCAAATAATCGATTAATCGACGGTTTCGATAGGGATCGAAAAACCGATGAATCGAAATCGTCGATTAATCGTGATTTTCGATTGATCGCTTTTCCAAATAATCGATTAATCGACGGTTTCGATAGGGATCGAAAAAACGGTGAATGGAAATCGTCGATTAATCGTGCTTTTCGATTGATCGCTTTTCCAAATAATCGATTAAACGACGATTTCGATAGGAATCGAAAAAACGGTGAATGGAAATCGTCGATTAATCGTGCTTTTCGATTGATCGCTTTTCCAATTGATCGATTAATCGACGATTTCGATGGAAATCGAAAAAACTATCATTCGAAATCGTTGATTAGTCGATTAATTGGAGAAACGATTAACCGAAATTGTTGATGAATCGAAAAATCGCACGGTACGAACAGAAATACAGGATGGCGACGATAGGGGAAAAACTGGGAAAAGTGGGAATAGTCAGGGAATTATGATGAATCTCGGAGAAAAACGTATTTTTTTTTTTTTTTTTTTCTTTTTTTAACAAATTTTATTCAAACTTCAACTATGCTTCGTAAATTCAGTCCAGTTAGCATTCGAAAATTGTATTGTTCAATTTTCAATTATTTTTGTCAAACGAAGCTGTATAGCGCACCGAGAGACATTTTTAGTTCCGGTTACCGCTCAGTCCTTAACTATTTTCATTTTTTACCACAATCGAAAAATATATAGTTCTAGATAGAAAATGAAAATTAGTTTTCTAGCTGTTACCGGAAAGTCTATTATCCGTTACTATTCATTCTCGTTACGATTTTCTTGCAACTGTTGCGAAAATTTAACGCTCGTGCAACGATAAATTGACGTTAAAGCTTTATTTAACTAAAAAAGTAGAGTAAACCTCAGAAACTGATTTTGCGTTGCGATTACCAAAAAAGGATCGACGATAGCGCAAAATTGTTACGCGTACCTTGTATTTCGTAATTCCAACGATATTGAAACAGTTTTTTTTTTCTAGTTACTGTAACAAATGAAATTTTTCTCAGCGTGTGTTTTTGAATCCAAATTTATACATTCAAGATACACAATTTCTGGAGCCTCTGGTCATTATGGCCACCCGACATTATTTAACTTTTGCCGAAAAAGATCGGTGAATTTTGAATTTTTTGACAAGAATAGTCGGAGAATTTTATTTGAGCAAAAATTGTCGCCATCCTGCAGGTTTCATTTTGCGCGGACAATAAGGATCGAGAGAAGTCAAGTTGGCCACTCTTTCGCGTTTGCAGATTTCTAAGTCGATTTTGCATAGCTGCGATGACGGCTAGTGTTATACTTATTTTCAGTTTTGGAATTTAACTAATGGCCTATAATCGTTCGAGCTTTTACACGCGTTTTTTTTTTTTTTTACCTTTCACGATTTTTGATGTTGCTCGTTATATTTGAAACAAAAAAGAATCAGGTGTTTTCAGGTTCAATACGCTTGTATAGTTATTATCGTTGTAACTGAAATCTCTAATTTCGTCACGGTACAATTTTCTTTCGATAGGTTTTTCGTAATGTTATCGTGTGTTTTTCACCCGTCTGTAATTTGTAACCCGCAGAATGTAGTTGGGACATGAATCGTTCCAATTCCTGCAAAAACTGCAACGTGTCAGAATCAACTGTCGTTTGCAAATTACGCGTTGAATAAATTTATTTCAGGTAAAACGAGTCCAAAGTCGAGGAATTATAGACCATTTTTCGAATTTCAAAGCTTAAAATAAAACTGAAACCACACTATCGTTCAGTCGTAAAAATATCGGTTATTTGCATACTTTCCCGCATCGATAACAGCTGTCCAAAGTTGACTTGAAAAATCAAGCTCGAAAAAGAGTGTAACCGTCTCTATAAAAAAGCTTCACAGACCACACCGCGCGTGTTGCTCGAATCGAAACAATATTAGAATTTAAATTTTTGATTTTTAATCTGTCATTACCAGTAATTTCGACGATTTTCTTTTTTTACATAGGGATCGAGGTGTTATTAAAAATTAACAACTAAACAAGTTGCACGTTGTATATTATCGTGTCTAAAAGAAAACCAAGACGTGATTTCGTTTATTATTATTTAACAATTTTTTTTCCCCAAAATCTATAATAACACAAGATAGTCTCGAAACAACCGATGTAAGTGATTTGGGACTTGGATAAAAATCAAGAACATTGTCCTGGCGTGAATTCGTACTACCTATTTACTGCCGAAAGGTTTTTCTTACAGTGACGAGGCGACTATTGCCGATCATCTTAAAAACATCACGTTTTCACCCTGATAAAGTTTATGTTCTTGTGTAAATAACAATGTGCAATTTTTGTTGTTTCCTCGTCTTATTTTTACACAGTCAGGGGCTAGTGAGAAGTTCAAATTCATGTAGAGAACGCGCGCGGTGTTGACGAAGGCTTGCAATTTGAGGAGGAAAAATATTTGCATAATGCAAATCGAATCGCATGTGCGAATTATTGCAAGGTATCGTATATACACCCTCTGAAACACGATGCCATTAACTTTTTCTAATAATTTTTTTCCGTTGCTTCTTTTGCAACTGTTTAATAATCGACGCACATCCGTTGAATTTATTACGCTGCTTATGTCGCAAAAACACGTATAATAAATACAGATATACATCGTACAATGTACCCGTATGCGCTTTTGCAAGGCGTAAGATCTGGATTTGCCATGTCTTGCCGTATTTTATCGTTTAGCATGCGAATGTTGCACCACGATTGTTATTCACGCATTTGCACCCCACACCTGAAACTGTTTTAGGTATTTCAAATTCTAGAGGATCGATACCTGTGAGTTCAATTTGAGACAGTAAAAAAGTACTTCAGATTCGCTTATAAAATTTTGATACTTACTTCAGACTGGCGAAGGAAACGAGAGATAGATCAAGCTTTTTTTTTTCAAATACATTTTGCTGAAAGAGGATCTATGTACATTTATTCATATATTCCACGTGGGTATGAATGTCATCAACGATCGATGAGCAAAATAATAAATTTCAGCAAAACTTGAATCCTCATTCATCTCCAGGCTGAATATTTTTCGATAGCGTGAAAAATTGAATTTTCTGAAAGATAACTTCTATCAAAGTTGATACTCGGATCATCTTGAATACAAGAATCGCGTGAAATCTACACAACAAACAAAATCACGGTATATAATACACGACGATAAGTTGATAATAGTTCAAAGACGTCTCCGGTTCTCGGAGATAGCGCTTAGCTCTACTAATAATAATATTGTATAAGACAATTGGAATCCCATTTTTATTTCACAATCATTCAAACGGTAGAGAAATGATTAAACTTTTTTTTTCTACTCTCCCACGGAATCAACGTAAGCAAAAGTGAATCTATGCAACTAGTCTTTTAACCTCGAATGCCTTCGAGGCATTGTTATTATCATAATCATAATCATATTTCCTGTTGGATTGAAACACCGTCGCTCTGATCCCTGGTATAAAGAGTCAAGAATTACACGCGGGCATCACAAAAATAAAAGTCTACGATGTTGTAACAACCGGTATTCTCGATATTTTCTATCCTCTACTCTCGCGTATTACACACAGGACTCAGGCCCGATTGGGTTTTAAGAATTATGTACGAGCAAGGCTTCGGAACAGGCCCGAAATAGAAGAGAGATCATCCTCTGCAAGTCTTCTATTGTTATTTCAATTTTGTTTTTTTTTTTTTTTTATTTCAAAGCGATATTATACACCTCGTACACCAGTACAAAGCTATACGTTATAAACCACGCAACAGATTCTTCTCTACGTACTGCGATGATTAGAATCTTTCTAGTTCGTATACGTCATCCATGAAAGAAGAAACAGCGTGTATGAGCTGTGTTGCGATAAATTTACTGCTCGATAAAAGCGCAGATTTTGATGTTGAAATCGCTGCAAATGAAAGAATACGATTTCCATCTTCTAGTATAAAAAAAAAAAAAAAACTCGCTTTTAACATCGTTGAAATACCATCTCCAGCCTACTTCGCGAACGGCACAATGCTCTAGGTACACATTTAAAAACAAGTCAGTCGTCTTTGAAACGAAATTGGGCTGAGAATGCGGATAAAAATCTGACGAATAGTAAAAAGATATTTCAAGATGTCAAAGGGGAAAAAGTGTGACCTAGTTGACAAGGAAAGTCCCATATTCGGGTCTGTATTCTATTGTTATATTATAATTGACATTGATCAATATTGAACAGATGTCAAGTGAAGTGAAAATGTACAACTTCTTTTCGACGAAAGTAATGCCGGGGTCAACTTTTGGTCGATCGCATTTCAATCGTTCTAATTCAATGCATTTGCGTGATTTATTTATTTTTTTTTTTATCCTCCTCATCTAAGGTTAACTGAAATCTGTCTTTCTATGTTCAGATTCCGATTTTTGTCTTACCATTCTGATCCCTTTTACGTATTCAATTTCTCAGTATATGTATAAAATTATAGAATAAAAATATAGAAAATTGGTATTCGATCTAATTTATCAACAGCTTAAAATAATATATACATACACACACACACACACTGGTCATGGAATTCTGCAATTCTCGAATAGTCAGGGAATCGTTTACTATATATTTTTTTCATACAAATACGTCCCACAGTTTTTTTTTAAGCTTTAGATAAATTAGATCGAATACCAATTTTCTTACCATAACCGGAAGGTTCTCTTCAAACTTTGAATATCCCTAAATATTACCTTACAAACGACTGTACGCTTCGGCTAGATGGGACAGTGTGACCCAATAAGTTACAGTTCGTACATTCGTCTAAAAAAAAAGATGATGTAGAAAATACGTATATATTTTTCAATTTGTTATAACGAATTTATTCAAATCGTTCAGGGAAAATTATAAGATTTTTGTCTGCAAAACCTAGAAAAGTCAGGGAATTTCGTGATGGAGGAGATCTAGTGGCCACCCTGTTAATACTATACAACGTAATATATAATGTGTTACAAATATCAGAAAACCAGGCAAAACGTGAGCGATTTTTTTTTTTTTTTTTTTTTTCAAACGAAATTCGTACGAGCCTGAACTCTTTCCATTCCAGCTTTTCGCGATTATTCGAATCCAAGTCCTCCATCCCTCTCTCTTCTACCTCGTCTGTCTACCACGTGGGCTGCACTTCTCGGTAGACTCTGAAAAGTCTGAATGCGCCAGCGTCGCGACGCCCCGACCGGTCGATAAGCAGAGGGTATTGTAGGTACATATATATATATATATATATACACGGTTTTATTCACTCCCCTCGTCCCGTAATTTCCAAAGCCAGCAGCGAATCCAGCATCCCGACGGCCTTGACGTGTGGAAGGTAGAGAAAAACTTCGAAGGCTCGCGTTACAAGTTTTCGAAATTTCTGTAATACGTGCGGTTTCCTCCCTAATTCGTCGCAATATTCGGGAAAAATTTTTCTTCACTTCTTGCGGAGATGGTGATGATACTTTGTAAACTCGTTAGTCCTAAATAGCATTGGTGCTTGTATTTATTTTGTATTACTTTTTATTTTTTTTTTTTTTCTCGTTCTTGCCTCGTTTCAATATCAAACCGATCTCTTGATTAAGTGCCTGCGTGTGTCTCCCTGTTTTATCGACTATGTGTTATTCGTTTGTGATCATTTATTTTCGTCGTGAGACTTATAACCCACTTACAGACAACAAACGAGGAACAATGTAGAATTTCGGTGTATATCAATTTTACTGCCGTCTGGTGTAATTTAACCTAAATGTTTTCGCGAGCTTTCGAAGTATTTGTTAATAGAAATCGGAGTTTAAATTCGAAATCGGAAGACGATGCCGCTGAATCCTCGACCGGCATTTCAGGTATTACGCTTTTTGGAAAAGTTTCTAGTTTAATCAGCGTCGATTTTGTCTTAACCGATACATTCTCCAGCTTCCATTCCTACCAGATTCGTTTCATTCAACAAATTCTACCGAATTCGTGCGTCTACACAGCGAATATTCGCCTCTGCGCTACGATGTTTATTATACGTAATTTCCGTAAATATAACGCCTGATTCACGGTGGGAATATGCGTCGTAAAAGCTGAAAGATCAACACTGCCTATACTATGCGAAAATTAATCAAAATACACATTAAGGCGATGCCGCATGCGCAATTTTTACCGGATGCAATTTATTCTCATTACAATTTTTCGAATTAATCCACATTAACCATGATTTGAATTTTCTTTATCAAAATAATAGCAACGTCTTACAATACTCAGCAGATTGATAAAAACACTTGAAATATTTATCACAATGTCCTACATACCCGCCCGTAATTTATTACACCGTTGTTTTAACAAGCTTGTGTTATTTTTGGTTCACGAGCAGTTTCTTCTGTGTTAACCAGCACGATTTACTTTCTTATTGATGATTGATTTTAGCCAACAGTCCAGCTTTCTACGTACATATTTATATCTATATATATTTATTATGCCAAGTTGTTTCGTATTTACAAATCGTATACACGTAACATTGTTGCACGTATAATAATCGTGCAAATTGTTCGTACCGATACACGCAACTGACTTGCAAAATTTATTATCTGTTCCAGTTCTATGTAGCAACCGGGTGAGCCAAATGACAAAAACCTATAATGATATAGAAGCAGTAACCAGGCTTCTGGAGGAGGTGAGAACTCATTTTTTTAACTACATTGTGTCAAGGACAAAACAAAACTTATCGAAGCTAGGGTGTAATTTATTTGCTTTTTGAATCGCACCTTCTTGCGATTCTTCATATTTCACATAACTTGCTCCTCTTCTCTTTTACGTAAACATAATTCGTTTATCTCACACGAATCGATATCCAAACTGAATGAATATTTTCTGTCATTTAGAAAGAGAAAGACTTGGAATTGACAGCTCGAATAGGAAAGGAGCTGCTGACACATAATCAAAAGCTAGAGAGCAATGTTACATCGTTGGAAACAGAACTAAAACTAGCCAATGAGAAAATAACGCAGCTGAGTCATGAACTGATTAAGAAAACGGAACTTGTACAAATTTTAACAAACGATGTCGACGACTCTGGGTCGGAAAGTGGGACCCCTACGGGTCTTAAGGGTATTAATTTGGACATGATGCAGCGGCGGATCAGCGTCCTTGAAGATGAAAACAAACAGCTACGTACCGAGTTTACCAACTTGGTGCACGACGCTGACGATTGCGAAGAGAAGGAAGCCCGCCTCGTCAAAGACATTGCCGCCCAATTAGGTGAGATTAATCATTTTCTTCGGTGCCTATTTGTCAACTTTTTCTAAAATTAAAATCTGGCGAGCCTTCCTCCTGGTTCTGACCTTCGCTGATCGAGAAACGTTGCTTGACAAAACTAATATTACAGCAAGCGCAAACATGGAGGCAGACGGAATGGCGGACGAGCTGGACCGCCAGAAAGAGGAGAACAGACTTCAGCACGAACAAATAGTCAGTCTTAGAGCTAAGCTGGCCGAAACTGAGCTCAGGCTTGCTCGGTTATTAGCCGAACACGATGAAATGGGAGCTACGCTAGTCATTACTAAGGATAATCAAAATATCCTTGCCAACGAGCTTGCCGAATTCAAGGACCGATATACGGAGGTGAGATTTGAGCATTAGAAACTGCCAACTCAATAATTCAACTCCAAAGAACACCGTAGTTTGAATTTAAATTAATACCATACTTACAATTCTACATTCAAAAACGTCTAATCAACTCTTACAGGTCGTAAACTTGCTGGCTGAAACGCAGGAACAATTGCGTAAGCAGAGAAAGAAGGGTATGCCCATGGTTCGTGGTGGCTCGCTTTTCCCGTCTCTTGGCGCCGCCCCACAGCCTGACTCCATAGCTTCCGAGCTTGAGTCTTCGTTGTATTCCGAAGCCAGTCTTGACTCAGGAATCATCAGTGATAGAACGTGAGTTTGGCACTAACTTTTCAAAACTTCCATACATTCTCACTCATCGAATATGACCGCACAACTTCTTGTATCTACTAGGCCGGCTTACAAAAAAGTATTTGAAACCGTTCGGAGTGCTTCTCGAGCATCGTACGCTGGCAGTATGGATGCCAATCAGTTCCCACGTATCGGCTCCATGACTACATCAACTTTGTCCAGCGGCTCTTCTGGCCCGCGCATGAGCTGCGGTGCTTTAAGGCCTGTAGCTTCCTCGGGATTCCCCAGCTTGGACTCTACCGGCCACAGCGACAGCGAAGGCTCCCTTTTAACAGACTCGGAAGAATATCCGTAAGTATTTTACATTTGTAATATAGGTATTTACTCCTAGATAAGCGTAGCTTTTATCCACCCATCATGGAACAACCAACAATTGGGGCAAAGTTGGGGGATTTTATTTGTTAAAGAAAGCGTCTATTTCTTGTCTGAGATCAATAATGCTTGTTCCCAATAACTGATATTGGATTGAAACTTAATCGCTTCTTAAAGAAGCTTTTACCTTAGACAAATAGAACCAACAGTCTTAATCCAACATCCGGAAATGAATAAAAAATCTGTTGAAAAAATCTCCAGAAATGTTATTTGCGCTAATGTTGGAGAAAACGAATAGAATAATGTTTCTACTGTACAATAGAAATGAGTATGATCAAATTCGGTAACAGAAACTCAGATATCGAATATTTACAAAAACGTTTTCTAACTAGAGTACGTTCAAAATGATTAAACTCCAGTGTTTTTTCATCTGATCTTAATGTTTTTGATTCATTTTACCCACCAACCAGACCCCCCAACAAATTCTCTCTTTACCCAGTTTTATGTAAAGAATTACTAGGTTTTTATTCACTATGGTGTTGGATTTTCGGAAGTTTTGTTTTTCATTTGATATAAGAATTAGCACAGGAGTGCAAATTGAGCGTCAAACGAATTTTTTCATTGAATTGCTTATGCATATTTTGAGTTACTACAATGTGGCTATTATTAAATTTTGCCTAGATTTCAACATGAATTGATAGTATTAGTAACGTTGAGACTACGGATTACATTTGAAACTAACTGAGACGCGCAAAAATATTACAATCGTATATTGTGTATACTTTTTATAGCGGTCCACAACAAACTGGAGTACCAGGTGCACCTGGAGCAGCAGATCTTGAAGCCGCGCTGCGTCGCTTAACACCGGCAGAAGTAATAGCGAGACGTGCGTGCCTGAGTACCGGTGCTGGTTACAATTACGACTATGACGCTGGAATTCAATCCCCACCTTCGTTCTTGCCATTCGGATGTCGAACACCTGACAGCATAATGTCGACTGGAAGCAGTGGTAATCTTAGTGGCTTTAGTGGCAACAGTGGAAATGGTTGGCGTCTTCCTGAAAAGTTGCAAATTGTCAAGCCGATCGAGGGGTCACAGACGCTGCATCACTGGACGCAGCTTGCTACTCCAACCCTCGGTGGTCTACTAGATGAAAGGCCAGGAGTAAAGACGCGGGGAGGTCGAGCGCTTGAAGATCTTGGCCTAGAGACGTTCACCTTGGCTGATCTCGAAGAAGACGAAGAGTATGCGAATCCTGGAAAACTATTCCAGGACACTGGATCCATCTATACATTCACAAACAGTACTGTCCTTCATCCTGACGATCATACCAGCGTCACCGCAAGCGTTGTCGGCAGCAGAGTCGCTACGGCTCCAAACAGCGCTCTTAATTCTGGAATGAACACCCCGAGAACCATGAGCCGGCGTAATTCGACGTCGACTTTTTCTACCACTCTTGGACTCGCCAAGATGCTGAACGAGAGAGGAATCAAGGCCGTCACTCCATCCTGTGTCTCGACTCCAAGTGGAGAACGCAACTTCACGCCAACCGCTACTCCATGCAATAGCCCTGACGGTACTCCGCCCCCTTCCAGATCAAGCTCCCCACCTCCTTACAGCAGTCCGTTCAGACTAGGCCTGTTCAGCAGTGGAGCTGAACTACTGAAACGCACTTTTGGCACTGAGGAACAAGTTCCTGTTCGAAAGTCAAAGCGATCAAAACCCACGCTTAGTCGGTCAGACAAGAAGGCTTTGACTGGCATCAGGCTGGTTGAAAAACTTGAACGTATTGGGATAGACACTATAATGGCGACTACAGCGAGTTCCTCCATCTCCCCTCTCGCACTTCAGGGTGCAATTTACACAAGGCGATCAATGGACAGTCCAATGGCTCAGCTAACGTCACTGAAAACTTCAATGTCATCTAGTATTAGCCAAGATAAGCTCTCATCTTCCTCGTCGAGCAGCAGCGGAGACTCTTTGATCGAAAAGCCTCCGCTGCCGCCAGGAAAAAACCGAGGAAGGGAATCGGAACTTGGTGTCCCTGCTCGTCCGGGATCAGGTGCTTTGACCAACAGACTTGGTCAATTGACTAGTCGCCAACGACGCTCCGGCGCGGGGGCAACACGCCCTGACCTTGGCAAGGTCAAGGCAACGTCGACGCCTCAGAACGTCAAGGAGTCGGCACCGCAATCGGCATTAGGCACTATTAGCTCCCTCCTTTTCGGAAGGAAGGGAGGACTTCTGTAATCACGTTAACGACGCTAAACTAATGGCAACTTTGTAGGTTTTGAAATAGCAGGGAAATCAGATGTAGGAATCATATGTTATTTTCTAATTTACTGCAATACTGAACGGACGTGAACGAAATCTGCACGAACTGTTCGTCTTTTTTTTCTTTTTTTTTTCTGGTAGTTTATTTACAAAACGATAGAATATATTCGCATCATGTTTGATAAAGGTTTGCTCTTCATCCGAGTATCGAATAGTCGACCTGAGACACCCCAAAAGTTTTAAACTCAAGAGGCCACCGAACTGCGGCCATCACGAAGTAGTTTCAAATGGTAGAGGATTAACAAAATACCATTTCTTCGATCGTATTTACTGATCTACACAAAAGGAATTAACTGATGAATATATTTTGGTGCAGAGTAAATTAAATTCATTTAATCAATCACAAATTTAGAGTCTTTTCATAATCCGTTTTCAACAATTGACGATGACAGCGATTTTTACCTGATCAGAGCATTGAAAAATAACTTAGTGTTTCCAGTGAGTATCTTTATTGTGCAGGCTATGAATCTCGGAAAAAGAGAATTCCATCCAGAATAAAGTGGACGGATTCGTTATAGTTCTAGAAAAGTAGAAAAAACAGGAATTTCCAGGCTAGTAAAAGAGTTACGTTACAACTGACATAATATCATTTTTACATTTCAAGGCACTTTTCACTGTATTTGAATCCCAGATGGATCTCCCGCAATTGATTTACTTACCAGGTTTACACTAAGAAGCTATTTTCTATTTTTCAAGCCCTTAGTTCAATCCAAGTCGCAGCCTTGACTCATATTTTCAATATTGTGTTTGGAATAATATCAAAGAGCTTTGTAGTATAATTTAACCGTGTTTGCGACAAATTATTCCCCAAAAAGAGCTGCGTGTAAATAGTTCATCAAAATAATTGTACATCAATTTTTATAAATTTTTAACACATACAAACATACCGGTCTAGAAAGACAAAAAACCAGTACTGAGAATTTGGTTGTGTTACATGATTAATTTTAGCAGAATTCACTTGCAGCTGCATACCAGTTCAGATTTAAGAAAAAAAAACCGATTCTTTCAGTTACAAAGGTGCGTGATTTCCCCTGTGAGAAATTTTAAATCATGTTTCATTTACCTGAAATAAAAAATCTACCGATGCACTAGATTGTGCTTTTATGTTAGAAGAGAAAATTAAACATACGTGAATTGCTTTTACAGTTGATTATTCCCTAGATGTAAATATTAAATGGTATTAATGATTGGCGTCATAACATACCTCAGATCGCTTTTTAGATACACAGATACGTATTACAGAATTACTCTTACTGCTACATTGGTTGTCATAGCTAAGCTCGCTAACGATAGTCATAGGATTATACCACACCTATACTATGTAGACGGCCAACTTATTTCTAATCCAATCATTATTAGTTGTTGTCATCGATAGTTATACAGCGAAGCTGGTCAAGCTCAAATATTACGTAAAAAGTCTTAGGACGAAAGCATTGAACTATTGCAATCGTATTATTCGATAAACGCTGCGATGCGAAGACCGCAACAAGTCCTCAGGTTTCACTCGCCTGTGGATATTTTATAAGTATCAACGGTTGAGTCGTGAAATATCATTTGAATAATTTCACCCTTGCAATTGTAAGTCGAAGCAGGATTTAAAAAAATCAATTATCGTATGTGCAATTGCTCGGGGTAGAAATATTAATTCAAATAAAAGTTGAAAGTGCAGCCACGCACAGATTCAGCAGCAATATTATATGTAAAATGTGCCCGAATATAATTTAATTGTACAGTAGAAAGCCACGTATCGTGTGGTATGTAAATAGATATGCAGGTAATGGAAGGAGAGAAGAGAGAAATTTGTGAGAGAGGATGAGAGACATTATAGCTCATTGAGAAATTGTTATTAGTTGCTTATTTCATGGATAAAAATTGAACAATGCTTTGCTAGAGTTTCTCGTAGTATAATACTGTTGGGATCCCAGAAACTCTTATTTCAGCACAAACGAGTAAAAAAAAAAAAAACAAAAAATGTCCAATTTCTAAATCTGGTGCTAATGTATTTTTAATTCGGATTTTTTTTTTATTTTTTCATGTTAAGGCGTGCCTCGTTTTGTCACACTTGTCAGTTCGTGAATTTTATATATTTATTTTTCTGTTCTTGTTATTTTTTTGCAGCTAATTATTTACGACGATACGATACAGTTTTCATCAACGTAAACTAGCTGTTGTCAGTCTTTGAATCAAGAAGATTGTACATTCAGCACTTTGTTTATACGCGAATGTTGTAATCGATATATCAATTGTGGCAGTGATTTATATTGTATCAATTTTAATACAGATTGTTTGTATGTTTGATTCTTTGTTTTGGCTTTTTGACAGAATTCATCAATTAAATTATCATTGTAATCTTAGTAGGCGTTCCGTTAATCAATTACCATTTTACTTAAGGACAATCCTGTATTATATAAACGAGCATTTATTCTCGTTGACGCCTTGTAAATAAAAACATTATAGATACGTACAAATTAATAAATTTTAAGTTGAAAACGAAAAACAAAGGAAAAAAGAAAAGAAACAATTATTAATTGATGAAAAATCATTTGTTGCTGTCCTGTGCTGTGAGCTAAGTAGTTACGTTTAAATGTTTGCATCCTTATGTTATTTCCGATTTAATAAAAGGCCTAATAAACGTGAAAATGAGAGAGGATCTTTTAAATAGGAATAATAACATGTAGTGATGATGAACAGTCAGGGGTTCGGTGTTGTTTTCTGTAAATAGAAATGTAGACAATTTTAGTGTTAATTTCAGAGAAACCGACGAATCCAACGTTTGCAGTTATAAGAGCAGAAAGGCCTAAATCAACTGATTTTACTTCAATAATGCGAAATAGCTACATTAAAAACATTTTCTGAACGAAATCAGCAGAGGTAGATAAAAAAAATGTGGTGACGGATCTGCATTCTATCTATCGTACCATACCGTGTATTATAATTTATAATAGTGATTACTCTAATTTATCAGTGTAATATATAAGGTTTGGTGAACAGCTCGAGAGTTTTGCCAATTCGTTAAAAGAAGGTCAACGTAATCAGACTTGGGATGAAATTCAGGTGATTCCTGATATGTATTATGTAATATAAAAAAAAAACTATTTTAACAGATATTACATGTCCATCAAGGGCGTAGCTAATTTTAATTATTTATTTCTTTTCCTAATAGGTAAATATTTTGTGTATTCAGCTTTTTCAATTTTTTTTTATGGACCATTGCATGTTCAACGGTAACCTTCACTTACTATAAAGTCATACCGTTTATCCAAATTATTGTCACTGTGTGCAATTTATTATGTGCGTTCTCAGTATTAAACTGTATCGAAGGTACACCACGGTGCTTGATATTGATAAAGGGAATGTCAAAACTTGTAAGATCATCTACTTGCCGTTCTCTTGTTCATTTTTTTTAGTTTACTCTTTTCTGCCTGAATTGTGTTGCAGTTCAAACGTTCCTATACATACTATCAATACTACTGTTTGTGTAGTTTTTATTTATCAGTTTCTGTTTCAGACTTTGTACGTGCATTTACATTATTCTAGTGAAATGCATCGTTATAAATATGAAAATAGTTACCAATGTTAATCTGCGGACTGTATAGGTATTTACTATACACAAACCTAGGTATACTCTATACATGATATGACGTATACATAATATAAGAATTGAACAATAAATATATTTAAATATGATCGTCATTTTTTCATCTTGTGTTGCCTTTGTGACAATGGACACGTTGTACGTGAAACAGTTAAATGTACAGTCAATTTTCGTTAGAAACGCCGAAATGGAAATCGTCAACAAACACAGTGTCGACTTTTAAGCGACTTTCGTTTGGTGCCTTCTACAATTAGTAGAATTTCGAATTGTCTGCAATCCCCAGCCTCTTACGTCTCACTTATGTCAAGGATTAATTTAACCAATCATCTTACTTTCAGATTTCCTCTTTCAGAGGATGTACCATGGAGCCTATGGGATATACAGTGCCAGTTTTTTATGAAAATCCCTACACTACCTATACAGCCGGACACAAACCATTTTCTAGAACTTTCGCAGTTGGAGGATATCTTCTCTCGGACTGACTTTACCGATCCTTGGAAAAATCCTCCGTATTGCGCTTTACGTTATCATAGTTCTTACCACGGTTTTCTGGCCATGAGAGTTTTCAGACCTGTATGTAAGACCGTGGTCTGAACTACGTGGTTGAGTCACTCGTTTTCAGTTGCATTTTATCCTAAGAATCAAAAAGTCTAGAACTGTAAATTGGAAGTGTGGACAAACGGAGAAAATGAAGAAGCGAGAAGGAAATCGAATGAAACGGTAGCGGTTTTTCAAGGTAAGATAATAATCTAATTCATTTTCATTATTCCGGAATCGTATACTTGTGCCTGAACAAAAAACAATAAAAAAGATCAATACTTAATTAATTTCAATGCTTTACATGTATTACGATTATAGGATAATCAGAATAGATCAGATTTTTTTCTTATATCTCCAACAACTACTCATAGAGCTTATATACAAGCTCTGTGGAATATGCTTTGAGAAACGTATCAAGAATTACATCCGAAAAATGAAAGATTTCCTCCGTAATTACCCTGCTATTGGTTTTTGCATGATATTTCATTATAAATACATATGTTTCAATGTATTTAGGAATAATTTATCGAATATACAGAGGTCATGTGCAAATAATAAATGAATTCGACCGCAGTTTGATGTATTCGTTAGAGCTTTAACAATAAATTTAAGCTTTGTTACTTCTTTTATTTTATTACGGATAATCAAAAACATTTCCGACTATTCGTACTGTGGAAGCATGGGGATTAAACCACATGCAGCAAAAGATTAGAAACAGTGTATGTAGAGTACGGGTATTTTTCTAATAATGCAAACACGTGCCGCTAGCTTAGTTTTGACATATCTAGAATACCACGCCTTGCGAATTAGCTTTCCAGACAGAGATGAATGATGAATTTTAAGGACTGCATTATCGTTGTTGAATACTCTATGCCTCATGGGAAAAGAAAATCTGTAACGATAAAATTGATGCACCGGATCATCGTCGACTTCAACTTTTGAAATGTCCTACCATTTCCGAACACCTCCAACCATCCTATTCACCTATATTACTAGATTAGCTATGATATGAAAAAAGAAGAATTATTCATTTCGAAATCGGATTCTATTCGACGCGCGCTCGATGTATTCCATAACATTAGTATTCATAATTATTCCAACAACTTTTCATTTGCTCTCTCGATCTTGAATTTTCATAGGCATAGAATCGAAACGCTGTTTTAGCTGGTCGCAAGTGAATTATCTGCGTTGTTTGGAGGAGCGGAATTGTATTTCGAAAAGTATTCGGATGAAAAAAAATTCATAGTAACTGTAATACATCACGGATGCGCTAATTTTGAACGGGATGAAATGGATGCTTCGTATATGAGACAGTATATAACGCTGCGTAGTGATTTAAAGACCTAATAAGGTGATAGGGAGAGAAAGAACGAAGCTTCTTAACACTTCGAGTGTATTTTAACACACATTTGAAAGATACGAGCAAAATTTTTCATCATCCAACTGTCGCAGCACGGCAGCGTTATTAGCCGACCCGTTCACTGAAGAATATATCCTTAGTCAAAGGCTGACCATCGAAGGGCCTGGCCGCTTCAGTCCGGAATCGGCAGGAGAGATAAAGTGTGTATTTCTTGTATGAAATGTGAAACCTAAAATCATTATACATCATATCATATCATCATACATCATACATCATACACCATATCATATCATCATACATCGTACATCGTCATACATAGTATGAAAGGTCGAAACCAAAGTTTGGATGTCGGAGGTTCAGAAAGTGACGTCACCAACTTAGAATCAGCTAGCCGAATTCCTCAGTCTGGAAACAACCGCGCAGTATAAAGGACGTATGAAACTCGCGCTCCGCAGATTTCGAGTACCGGGTTCTCAACCTCCCGGATCCCGCGCTTCGGGTCCGCTACGCGGGGAAACTCGACGTCCAGGACAAGCGCTTCGTGGTTCCTGCGCATCAAATCCGCTACTTGGTGAAACTCGACATCCGGGACAATCACTCCGAAGATTCTGCGCGTCAGGTCCACTACTTGGCGCAACTAGTCTTCAGGGACAAGCGCTCCGTACTTTCTGCACTCAAGGTCCACTACCTGGTGAAACTCGACTTCCAGGACAAGCGCTCTATGATTCCTGCGCTCCAGGTCCACTATCTGATGAAACTCGACATCCAGGATAAGCGCTCCGTAGTTTCTCCGTTCAAGGTCCGCTACCTGGTGAAACTTGACTTCCAGAACAAGCGCTCCGTAGTTCTGGCTGTCCAGGTCCTTGACCTGGTGACTGTTGACCTTCACGACTAACTTTCAACTTTACAAGTTTGATTATTGAGAACCTCATCTTTTGTACTATCAAACCAATATGCATGCTTCAGATAACATTTTGAATCGGAAAAAAACCGAACTGCCAGGATCAACAAATTGCAATTGGTGAGTGGTTGGCATTGTATACATAGAAATTTATAACAATAACGTCGTTCAATTAGAGCTAAAATTGCTGTGCGTAGTGTTTGAAATCTGTCAGCACTTAACTGATTGTTCTGTGGTATTTTTTGACGAAATTTAACGTCATAAAATCGCAATACGTTATACTTATATGCATGTTTCAACGTTTAAGAATTTTAAGAACGGTGAAAGAAATTTTTGGGGGGTTCATCGTGCCTCAGTCTCCCCTACAACTATGTCATCTGGTGAAACACTGACAACGAGTAAGCGAGCGCACGAGCACAAAAACGAGTTACACTAGGTATCCGACCCCGAGCGATCTTTAGCAAGCGAGTGTTTGCAAACTAGTTATTTTTAAGGGATCGTCTCAGTGTGACCCTCCGAAAAATCACTGATTTTCGCGAATTTTTTTTTTAATGTTCAAATAAATTAATCGGTCCGGTTTTTTTTTTATAAATAAATACGTTTATGAAGAATACAAAATGATTTTTTTAAAGTTTATTTATTGAGTGCATCATTGTTGTATAAATTGTTGTAATTTCACGTGAAAAAAAAGGTGCTGCACGGTTTCCACGATGACGGCCGCAATTTTGATCTGAAAAAAAAATTTCAAAAAGATTATTGATCTGTAGGAAAGTCGCTATCGCGCTATGGAGGTGTTTTTTTTTTTTCAAATTTGACAAAATGGCGGCGGTTTGAACAAAAAGTGTCGAATGTGGCCCTTTTTTTCGACAGTTTTTCGTAAAAAAAAATAGGAAGTTTTCAAAAAAACAAAAAAAGCTTCCATAGCGCGATAAAGAATGACGTTTAAAATGTTCTCCCGAAATTGGAACTAGATATCTTTAAAACTCTTCCTTTGAGAATGGAAACCGTTTTAAAAAATACCATTCTGAGAAAAACGCGTTTAAAGATTGAAGTTGGAAAAGTTTATATAAATCGTTTACTTACGATCAATCGGCGATGCCAGGTCTTGATTTTTTTCTTGGGGGTTTCTCTCGTACGCCTATCCGTGGTGGATGTCAAAAACGAACTGAAATGCTTGGACAGTTTATTCTGCAAGGTTATAGAACTTAAGCACCTTAGTACACGCGCAGGTAGAAAAACCGTTCCCTTTCTACAAGAAACACTGTAGCGACCGTAATAATTTGAATTTCGATTTAAAAATTTGAGAGAATGTTTAGAACAGTGTATACTATACGATAATGCAAAAAAAAAAAAAAAATTTTTTGGAAATTTCACACTGAGACGATCCCTTAATTCGCGCACCATTCTATTATCGATGTACCAAAATAACCCAAAAAACCGTGATATCATATTAATTGTCGAGCTGAAACGTAAAAAGTTACGATTTTTACCAAGAAAATTCTGAACGAAAATAAATGTGATTTAACGTTTTTTTCTCAGTACTTTAGTTCATCGATGACAAAACAATATGTCAATTCAAGTAATTCGAGTTTTAACATTTCAGACAAAAATTACGCACTCCATCTTTCCTGCCAATTCGAGATTACAGCGGCGAGGCGCTTCAATGGCCGGTTAATAACATCGCCATTTTGGGACAATTGATCATAAGTAAATTTTTCTTGTACTGTCCATTTGAAGAGATAAAGAACACTCGAAATTTTAAAAAACTTTGTTAGTTATCTCCAATTAAATGAAAATAACCAACAATCAACGTTTCGCTTAAGAATTATCGTATTGCACTGACTTGATTAAAAAAAAAATATTTCTGCTTACCCCCATCTTTCATACTGGAGCATCTGAAGAACCAAGTTTTCACTTTGAACGGACATGAAAGCTACTTTTCCTCCATTATCTGATTTTATTATTGACCTTTTTTCGGTGTTGCTTAAATATTTAGCTATATAATTATTGATGGCTTTCAGTTTTTATCCATTTGTATACGTTGATTGTGGAAAATAAATGATCATCATCAACTATTTTCACGTTAACCATTACCAAGAAGCTACGTTACTGATTGTACACGGTGAGTAAAACATTTTCATGATGTTTAATGGCAATTGTAAATATCTTTTATGGAAAATTTTTTGATCTCGTCACGTTTACAATTAATGACATCAATCCGTTATTCACGCGTGCCCAAATTCAGTGGCTATCAATGCGCTGGTGATATTTATTTTATTATTCATTATTATTTGATTACATTAATCGTTACACAATATTTTTGATGTGTTCTTATACTGAGAACATTTGATACTATTCAAGGTATAACCAGAAGTGGTTAGCGGTGATCGTTGTAGGTGGTCGAAGGCTGTGACTTTTGATGCGTTGATCGCAGCCTATTGAGACTGCGCCCAATCGATTTCACTCGCAGAATTACGTCCGAATAGTGCAACAATTAATTTATTCCAACACTTTTCAAAATCCCGAAAATTTCCGCAAAAAATGCGAAGGGGTTAGCCTTACTTTTTCTTCATTTTTCGACCAAGAATTTGAGGTCTCAGATTTGATTTGTACAACCCTTTCCTGACTAATTGGACGCTCAGCAACTCAGAAAACGCAGCGAAATCAGCGTAGGAACAACAGGAGAGAAATGGCAAGCAAAACAGCACCTGCTGAAAAATGTCGAAAACTACGGTTCACGTTTTTCGGCTGTAACTTTTGATGCGTTGATCGCAGCCTATTGAGACTGCGCCCAATCGATTTCTCTCGCAAAACTGCGTCGGACTAGTGCCAGAAAAAATTTATTCCAGCACTTTTCAAAATCGCGAAAATTTTCGCCAAAAATACAAAGGGGTTACTTCCTTTTTTTTTTGACCGAAAAATCTTCCGCCTCAAAATTGATTTGTATGACCCTTTCCCGACCAATTCGACCCCCTGGAACTCAGAAAACGCAGCGAAAAGAGCGTGGGACCAACAGGAGAGAAATGACGAGCGAAAAAGCACCAGCTGAAAAATGTTGAAAACACGGGTTCTCGTTTTTTGACTGTAACTTTCAATCCGTTGATCGCAGCCTATTGGGACTGCGCCCAATCGATTTCTCTCGCAAAACTGCGTCGGACTAGTGCCAGAAAAAATTTATTCAAGCACTTTTCAAAATCGCGAGAATTTTCGCCAAAAATACAAAGGGGTTAACCTTCCTTTTTTTGTTGACCGAAAAATCGTCCGTCTCAGAATTGATTTGTATGTCCCTCTTCCGACCAATTGGACCCTCAGGATGTCAGAAAACGCAGCGAAAAGAGCGTGGGACCAACGGGAGAGAAATGGCGAGCGAAAAAGCACCAGCTGAAATATGTCGAAAACACGGGTTCTTGTTTTTTGGCTGTAACTTTTGTTCCGTTGATCGCAGCCTATTGGGACTGCGCCCAATCGATTTCTCTCGCAAAACTACGTCGGACTAGTGCCAGAAAGAATTTATTCCAGCAATTTTGAAAATCCCGAAAATTTTTGCCAAAAATACAAAGGGGTTAAACTTCCTTTTTTTTTGACCGAAAAATCTTCCGCCTCAAAATTGATTTGTATGACCCTTTCCCGACCAATTGGACCCCCTGGAACTCAGAAAACGCAGCGAAAAGAGCGTGGGACCAACAGGAGAGAAATGACGAGCGAAAAAGCACCAGCTGAAAAATGTTGAAAACACAGGTTCTCGTTTTTTGGCTGTAACTTTCGATCCGTTGATCGCAGCCTATTGGGACTGCGCCCAATCGATTTCTCTGGCAAAACTGCGTCGGACTTGTGCCAGAAAAAATTTATTCCAGCACTTTTCGTAATCGCGAGAATTTTCGCCAAAAATACAAAGGGGTTAACCTTCCTTTTTTTGTTGACCGGAAAATCTTCCGTCTCAGAATTGATTTGTATGTCCCTCTTCCGACCAATTGGACCCTCAGGATGTCAGAAAACGCAGCGAAAAGAGCGTGGGACCAACGGGAGAGAAATGGCGAGCGAAAAAGCACCAGCTGAAATATGTCGAAAACACGGGTTCTTGTTTTTTGGCTGTAACTTTTGTTCCGTTGATCGCAGCCTATTGGGACTGCGCCCAATCGATTTCTCTCGCAAAACTACGTCGGACTAGTGCCAGAAAGAATTTATTCCAGCAATTTTGAAAATCCCGAAAATTTTTGCCAAAAATACAAAGGGGTTAAACTTCCTTTTTTTTTGACCGAAAAATCTTCCGCCTCAAAATTGATTTGTATGACCCTTTCCCGACCAATTGGACCCCCTGGAACTCAGAAAACGCAGCGAAAAGAGCGTGGGACCAACAGGAGAGAAATGACGAGCGAAAAAGCACCAGCTGAAAAATGTTGAAAACACAGGTTCTCGTTTTTTGGCTGTAACTTTCGATCCGTTGATCGCAGCCTATTGGGACTGCGCCCAATCGATTTCTCTGGCAAAACTGCGTCGGACTTGTGCCAGAAAAAATTTATTCCAGCACTTTTCGTAATCGCGAGAATTTTCGCCAAAAATACAAAGGGGTTAACCTTCCTTTTTTTGTTGACCGGAAAATCTTCCGTCTCAGAATTGATTTGTATGTCCCTCTTCCGACCAATTGGACCCTCAGGATGTCAGAAAACGCAGCGAAAAGAGCGTGGGACCAACAGGAGAGAAATGACGAGCGAAAAAGCACCAGCTGAAAAATGTTGAAAACACGGGTTCTCGTTTTTTGGCTGTAACTTTCAATCCGTTGATCGCAGCCTATTGGGACTGCGCCCGATCGATTTCTCTCGCAAAACTACGTCGGACTAGTGCCAGAAAGAATTCATTCCAGCACTTTTGAAAATCCCGAAAATTTTTGCCAAAAATACAAAGGGGTTAACCCTCCTTTTTTTTTTGACCGAAAAATCTTCCGTCTCAGAATTGATTTGTATGACCCTCCCCTGACCAATTGGACCCCCTGGAACTCAGAAAACGCAGCGAAAAGAGCGTGGGACCAACAGGAGAGAAATGACGAGCAAAAAAGCACCAGCTGAAAAATGTTGAAAACACAGGTTCTCGTTTTTTGGCTGTAACTTTCAATCCGTTGATCGCAGCCTATTGAGACTGCGCCCAATCGATTTCTCTCGCAAAACTACGTCGGACTAGTGCCAGAAATAATTCATTCCAGCACTTTTGAAAATCCCGAAAATTTTTGCCAAAAATACAAAGGGGTCAACCTTCCTTTTTTTTTTGACCGAAAAATCTTCCGTCTCAGAATTGATTTGTATGACCCTCCCCTGACCAATCGGACCCCCTGGAACTCAGAAAACGCAGCGAAAAGAGCGTGGGACCAACAGGAGAGAAATGGCGAGCGAAAAAGCACCAGCTGAAAAATGTTGAAAACACGGGTTCTCGTTTTTTGGCTGTAACTTTTGATCCGTTGATCGCAGCCTATTGGGACTGCGCCCAATCGATTTCTCTCGGAAAACTACGTCGGACTAGTGCCAGAAAAAATTTATTCCAGCACTTTTGAAAATCCCGAAAATTTTTGCCATAAATACCAAGGGGTTAACCTTCCTTTTTTTTTGACCGAAAAATCTTCCGTCTCAAAATTGATTTGTATGACCCTTTCCCGACCAATTGAACCCCCTGGAACTCAGAAAACGCAGCGAAAAGAGCGTGGGACCAACAGGAGAGAAATGGCGAGCGAAAAAGCACCAGCTGAAAAATGTTGAAAACACAGGTTCTCGTTTCTTGGCTGTAACTTTCAATCCGTTGATCGCAGCCTATTGGGACTGCGCCCAATCGATTTCTCTCGCAAAACTACGTCGGACTAGTGCCAGAAAGAATTTATTCCAGCACTTTTGAAAATCCCGAAAATTTTTGCCAAAAATACAAAGGGGTTGACCCTCCTTTTTTTTTTGACCGAAAAATCTTCCGTCTCAGAATTGATTTGTATGACCCTCCCCTGACCAATTGGACCCCCTGGAACTCAGAAAACGCAGCGAAAAGAGCGTGGGACCAACAGGAGAGAAATGGCGAGCGAAAAAGCACCAGCTGAAAAATGTCGAAAACACAGGTTCTCGTTTTATGGCTGTAACTTTCAATCTGTTGATCGCAGCCTATTGGGTTTGCGCCCAATCGATTTCTCTCGCAAAACTACGTCGGATCAGCGCCAGAAAAAATTTATTCCAGCACTTTTCAAAATAGCGAAAATTTTCGCCAAAAATACAAAGGGGTTAACCTTCCTTTTTTTTTGACCGAAAAATCTTCCGCCTCAAAATTGATTTGTATGACCCTTTCCCGACCAATTGGACCCCCTGGAACTCAGAAAACGCAGCGAAAAGAGCGTGGGACCAACAGGAGAGAAATGACGAGCGAAAAAGCACCAGCTGAAAAATGTTGAAAACACAGGTTCTCGTTTTTTGGCTGTAACTTTCAATCCGTTGATCGCAGCCTATTAGGACTGCGCCCAATTGATTTCTCTCGCAAAACTACGTCGGACTAGTGCCAGAAAGAATTCATTCCAGCACTTTTGAAAATCCCGAAAATTTTTGCCAAAAATACAAAGGGGTTAACCTTACTTTTTTTTTTGACCGAAAAATCTTCCGTCTCAGAATTGATTTGTATGACCCTCCCCTGACCAATTGGACCCCCTGGAACTCAGAAAACGCAGCGAAAAGAGCGTGGGACCAACAGGAGAGAAATGACGAGCGAAAAAGCACCAGCTGAAAATTGTTAAAAACACAGGTTCTCGTTTTTTGGCTGTAACTTTCAATCCGTTGATCGCAGCCTATTGGGACTGCGCCCAATCGATTTCTCTCGCAAAACTACGTCGGACTAGTGCCAGAAAGAATTCATTCCAGCACTTTTGAAAATCCCGAAAATTTTTGCCAAAAATACAAAGGGGTTAACCTTCCTTTTTTTTTGACCGAAAAATCTTCCGTCTCAAAATTGATTTATATGACCCTTTCCCGACCAATTAAACCCCCTGGAACTCAGAAAACGCAGCGAAAAGAGCGTGGGACCAACAGGAGAGAAATGACGAGCGAAAAAGCACCAGCTGAAAAATGTTGGAAACACAGGTTCTCGTTTTTTGGCTGTAACTTCTGATCCGTTGATCGCAGCCTATTGGGACTGCGCCCAATCGATTTCCCTTGCAAAACTACGTCGGACTAGTGCCAGAAAGAATTGATTCCAGCACTTTTGAAAATCCCGAAAATTTTTGCCAAAAATACAAAGGGGTTAACCTTCCTTTTTTTTTTGACCGAAAAATCTTCCGTCTCAGAATTGATTTGTATGACCCTCCCCTGACCAATCGGACCCCCTGGAACTCAAAAAACGCAGCTAAAAGAGCGTGGGACCAACAGGAGAGAAATGGCGAGCGAAAAAGCACCAGCTGAAAAATGTCGAAAACACAGGTACTCGTTTTTTGGCTGTAACTTTTGATCCGTTGATCGCAGCCTATTGGGACTGCGCCCAATCGATTTCCCTCGCAAAACTACGTCGGATCAGCGCCAGAAAAAATTTATTCCAGCACTTTTCAAAATCGCGAAAATTTTCGCCAAAAATACAAAGGGGTTAACCTTCCTTTTTTTTTGACCGAAAAATCTTTCGCCTCAAAACTGATTTGTATGACCCTTTCCCGACTAATTGGACCCCCTGGAACTCAGAAAACGCAGCGAAAAGAGCGTGGGACCAACAGGAGAGAAATGGCGAGCGAAAAAGCACCAGCTGAAAAATGTCTAAAACACAGGTTCTCGTTTTTTGGCTGTAACTTTTGATCCGTTGATCGCAGCCTATTGGGACTGCGCTCAATCGATTTCCCTTGCAAAACTACGTCGGACTAGTGCCAGAAAGAATTGATTCCAGCACTTTTGAAAATCCCGAAAATTTTTGCCAAAAATACCAAGGGGTTAACCTTCCTTTTTTTTTGACCGAAAAATCTTCCGTCTCAAAATTGATTTGTATGACCCTCCCCTGACCAATTGGACCCCCAGGAACTCAGAAAACGCAGCGAAAAGTGCGCGGGACCAACAGGAGAGAAATGACGAGCGAAAAAGCACCAGCTGAAAAATGTTGAAAACACGGGTTCTCGTTTTTTGGCTGTAACTTTCAATCCGTTGATCGCAGCCTATTGAGACTGCGCCCAATCGATTTCTCTCGCAAAACTACGTCGGACTAGTGCCAGAAATAATTCATTCCAGCACTTTTGAAAATCCCGAAAATTTTTGCCAAAAATACAAAGGGGTCAACCTTCCTTTTTTTTTTGACCGAAAAATCTTCCGTCTCAGAATTGATTTGTATGACCCTCCCCTGACCAATCGGACCCCCTGGAACTCAGAAAACGCAGCGAAAAGAGCGTGGGACCAACAGGAGAGAAATGACGAGCGAAAAAGCACCAGCTGAAAAATGTTGGAAACACAGGCTCTCGTTTTTTAGCTGTAACTTCTGATCCGTTGATCGCAGCCTATTGGGACTGCGCCCAATCGATTTCCCTTGCAAAACTACGTCGGACTAGTGCCAGAAAGAATTTATTCCAGAACTTTTGAAAATCCCGAAAATTTTTGCCAAAAATACAAAGGGGTTAACCTTCCTTTTTTTTTTGACCGAAAAATCTTCCGTCTCAGAATTGATTTGTATGACCCTCCCCTGACCAATCGGACCCCCTGGAACTCAAAAAACGCAGCTAAAAGAGCGTGGGACCCACAGGAGAGAAACGGCGAGCGAAAAAGCACCAGCTGAAAAATGTTGAAAACACAGGTTCTCGTTTTTTGGCTGTAACTTTTAATCCGTTGATCGCAGCCTATTGGGACAGCGCCCAGTCGATTTCTCTCGCAAAACTACGTCGGACTGGTGCCGGAAAGTATTTAATCCAGCACATTTCAATATCGCGAAATTTCCGCCAAAAATACGAAGGGGTTAACCTTCCTTTTTTTTTTTGACCGAAAAATCTTCCGCCTCAAAATTGATTTGTATGACCCTCCCCTGACCAATCGGACCCCCTGGAACTCAGAAAACGCAGCGAAAAGTGCGCGGGACCAACAGGAGAGAAATGACGAGCGAAAAAGCACCAGCTGAAAAATGTTGAAAACACGGGTTCTCGTTTTTTGGCTGTAACTTTCAATCCGTTGATCGCAGCCTATTGAGACTGCGCCCAATCGATTTCTCTCGCAAAACTACGTCGGACTAGTGCCAGAAATAATTCATTCCAGCACTTTTGAAAATCCCGAAAATTTTTGCCAAAAATACAAAGGGGTCAACCTTCCTTTTTTTTTTGACCGAAAAATCTTCCGTCTCAGAATTGATTTGTATGACCCTCCCCTGACCAATCGGACCCCCTGGAACTCAGAAAACGCAGCGAAAAGAGCGTGGGACCAACAGGAGAGAAATGACGAGCGAAAAAGCACCAGCTGAAAAATGTTGAAAACACGGGTTCTCGTTTTTTGGCTGTAACTTTCAATCCGTTGATCGCAGCCTATTGAGACTGCGCCCAATCGATTTCTCTCGCAAAACTACGTCGGACTAGTGCCAGAAATAATTCATTCCAGCACTTTTGAAAATCCCGAAAATTTTTGCCAAAAATACAAAGGGGTCAACCTTCCTTTTTTTTTGACCGAAAAATCTTTCGCCTCAAAACTGATTTGTATGACCCTTTCCCGACTAATTGGACCCCCTGGAACTCAGAAAACGCAGCGAAAAGAGCGTGGGACCAACAGGAGAGAAATGGCGAGCGAAAAAGCACCAGCTGAAAAATGTCTAAAACACAGGTTCTCGTTTTTTGGCTGTAACTTTTGATCCGTTGATCGCAGCCTATTGGGACTGCGCTCAATCGATTTCCCTTGCAAAACTACGTCGGACTAGTGCCAGAAAGAATTGATTCCAGCACTTTTGAAAATCCCGAAAATTTTTGCCAAAAATACCAAGGGGTTAACCTTCCTTTTTTTTTGACCGAAAAATCTTCCGTCTCAAAATTGATTTGTATGACCCTCCCCTGACCAATTGGACCCCCAGGAACTCAGAAAACGCAGCGAAAAGTGCGCGGGACCAACAGGAGAGAAATGACGAGCGAAAAAGCACCAGCTGAAAAATGTTGAAAACACGGGTTCTCGTTTTTTGGCTGTAACTTTCAATCCGTTGATCGCAGCCTATTGGGACTGCGCCCAATCGATTTCCCTTGCAAAACTACGTCGGACTAGTGCCAGAAAGAATTTATTCCAGAACTTTTGAAAATCCCGAAAATTTTTGCCAAAAATACAAAGGGGTTAACCTTCCTTTTTTTTTTGACCGAAAAATCTTCCGTCTCAGAATTGATTTGTATGACCCTCCCCTGACCAATCGGACCCCCTGGAACTCAAAAAACGCAGCTAAAAGAGCGTGGGACCCACAGGAGAGAAACGGCGAGCGAAAAAGCACCAGCTGAAAAATGTTGAAAACACAGGTTCTCGTTTTTTGGCTGTAACTTTTAATCCGTTGATCGCAGCCTATTGGGACAGCGCCCAGTCGATTTCTCTCGCAAAACTACGTCGGACTGGTGCCGGAAAGTATTTAATCCAGCACATTTCAATATCGCGAAATTTCCGCCAAAAATACGAAGGGGTTAACCTTCCTTTTTTTTTTTGACCGAAAAATCTTCCGCCTCAAAATTGATTTGTATGACCCTTTCCCGACCAATCAAACCCCCTGGAACTCAGAAAACGCAGCGAAAAGAGCGTGGGACCAACAGGAGAGAAATGGCGGGCGAAAAAGCACCAGCTGAAAAATGTTGAAAACACGGGTTCTCGTTTTTTGGCTGTAACTTTCAATCCGTTGATCACAGCCTATTGGGACTGCGCCCAATCGATTTCCCTTGCAAAACTACGTCGGACTAGTGCCAGAAAGAATTTATTCCAGCACTTTTGGAAGTCCCGAAAATTTTTGCCAAAAATACAAAGGGGTTAACCTTCCTTTTTTTTTTGACCGAAAAATCTTCCGTCTCAGAATTGATTTGTATGACCCTCCCCTGACCAATCGGACCCCCTGGAACTCAGAAAACGCAGCGAAAAGAGCGTGGGACCATCAGGAGAGAAATGGCGAGCGAAAAAGCACCAGCTGAAAAATGTCTAAAACACAGGTTCTCGTTTTTTGGCTGTAACTTTTGATCCGTTGATCGCAGCCTATTGGGACTGCGCTCAATCGATTTCCCTTGCAAAACTACGTCGGACTAGTGCCAGAAAGAATTGATTCCAGCACTTTTGAAAATCCCGAAAATTTTTGCCAAAAATACCAAGGGGTTAACCTTCCTTTTTTTTTGACCGAAAAATCTTCCGTCTCAAAATTGATTTGTATGACCCTCCCCTGACCAATTGGACCCCCAGGAACTCAGAAAACGCAGCGAAAAGTGCGCGGGACCAACAGGAGAGAAATGACGAGCGAAAAAGCACCAGCTGAAAAATGTTGAAAACACGGGTTCTCGTTTTTTGGCTGTAACTTTCAATCCGTTGATCGCAGCCTATTGCGACTGCGCCCAATCGATTTCTCTCGCAAAACTACGTCGGACTAGTGCCAGAAATAATTCATTCCAGCACTTTTGAAAATCCCGAAAATTTTTGCCAAAAATACAAAGGGGTCAACCTTCCTTTTTTTTTTGACCGAAAAATCTTCCGTCTCAGAATTGATTTGTATGACCCTCCCCTGACCAATCGGACCCCCTGGAACTCAGAAAACGCAGCGAAAAGAGCGTGGGACCAACAGGAGAGAAATGACGAGCGAAAAAGCACCAGCTGAAAAATGTTGAAAACACGGGTTCTCGTTTTTTGGCTGTAACTTTCAATCCGTTGATCGCAGCCTATTGAGACTGCGCCCAATCGATTTCTCTCGCAAAACTACGTCGGACTAGTGCCAGAAATAATTCATTCCAGCACTTTTGAAAATCCCGAAAATTTTTGCCAAAAATACAAAGGGGTCAACCTTCCTTTTTTTTTGACCGAAAAATCTTCCGTCTCAAAATTGATTTGTATGACCCTTTCCCGACCAATTAAACCCCCTGGAACTCAGAAAACGCAGCGAAAAGAGCGTGGGACCAACAGGAGAGAAATGACGAGCGAAAAAGCACCAGCTGAAAAATGTTGGAAACACAGGTTCTCGTTTTTTGGCTGTAACTTCTGATCCGTTGATCGCAGCCTATTGGGACTGCGCCCAATCGACTTCTCTCGCAAAACTACGTCGGACTAGTGCCAGAAAGAATTTATTCCAGCACTTTTGGAAGTCCCGAAAATTTTTGCCAAAAATACAAAGGGGTTAACCTTCCTTTTTTTTTTGACCGAAAAATCTTCCGTCTCAGAATTGATTTGTATGACCCTCCCCTGACCAATCGGACCCCCTGGAACTCAGAAAACGCAGCGAAAAGAGCGTGGGACCAACAGGAGAGAAACGGCGAGCGAAAAAGCACCAGCTGAAAAATGTCTAAAACACAGGTTCTCGTTTTTTGGCTGTAACTTTTGATCCGTTGATCGCAGCCTATTGGGACTGCGCCCAATCGATTTCCCTTGCAAAACTACGTCGGACTAGTGCCAGAAAGAATTGATTCCAGCACTTTTGAAAATCCCGAAAATTTTTGCCAAAAATACAAAGGGGTTAACCCTCCTTTTTTTTTTGACCGAAAGATCTTCCGTCTTAGAATTCATTTGTATGACCCTCCCCTGACCAATTGGACCCCCTGGAACTCAGAAAACGCAGCGAACAGAGCGTGGGACCAACAGGAGAGAAATGACGAGCGAAAAAGCACCAGCTGAAAAATGTTGGAAACACAGGTTCTCGTTTTTTGGCTGTAACTTCTGATCCGTTGATCGCAGCCTATTGGGACTGCGCCCAATCGATTTCCCTTGCAAAACTACGTCGGACTAGTGCCAGAAAGAATTGATTCCAGCACTTTTGAAAATCCCGAAAATTTTTGCCAAAAATACAAAGGGGTTAACCTTCCTTTTTTTTTTGACCGAAAAATCTTCCGTCTCAGAATTGATTTGTATGACCCTCCCCTGACCAATCGGACCCCCTGGAACTCAAAAAACGCAGCTAAAAGAGCGTGGGACCAACAGGAGAGAAATGGCGAGCGAAAAAGCACCAGCTGAAAAATGTCGAAAACACAGGTACTCGTTTTTTGGCTGTAACTTTTGATCCGTTGATCGCAGCCTATTGGGACTGCGCCCAATCGATTTCCCTCGCAAAACTACGTCGGATCAGCGCCAGAAAAAATTTATTCCAGCACTTTTCAAAATCGCGAAAATTTTCGCCAAAAATACAAAGGGGTTAACCTTCCTTTTTTTTTGACCGAAAAATCTTTCGCCTCAAAACTGATTTGTATGACCCTTTCCCGACTAATTGGACCCCCTGGAACTCAGAAAACGCAGCGAAACGAGCGTGGGACCAACAGGAGAAAAATCGCGAGCGAAAAAGCACCAGCTGAAAAATGTCGAAAACACAGGTTCTCGTTTTTTGGCTGTAACTTTTGATCCGTTGATCGCAGCCTATTGGGACTGCGCCCAATCGATTTCCCTTGCAAAACTACGTCGGACTAGTGCCAGAAAGAATTTATTCCAGCACTTTTGGAAGTCCCGAAAATTTTTGCCAAAAATACAAAGGGGTTAACCTTCCTTTTTTTTTTGACCGAAAAATCTTCCGTCTCAGAATTGATTTGTATGACCCTCCCCTGACCAATCGGACCCCCTGGAACTCAGAAAACGCAGCGAAAAGAGCGTGGGACCAACAGGAGAGAAATGGCGAGCGAAAAAGCACCAGCTGAAAAATGTCTAAAACACAGGTTCTCGTTTTTTGGCTGTAACTTTTGATCCGTTGATCGCAGCCTATTGGGACTGCGCTCAATCGATTTCCCTTGCAAAACTACGTCGGACTAGTGCCAGAAAGAATTGATTCCAGCACTTTTGAAAATCCCGAAAATTTTTGCCAAAAATACCAAGGGGTTAACCTTCCTTTTTTTTTGACCGAAAAATCTTCCGTCTCAAAATTGATTTGTATGACCCTCCCCTGACCAATTGGACCCCCAGAAACTCAGAAAACGCAGCGAAAAGTGCGCGGGACCAACAGGAGAGAAATGACGAGCGAAAAAGCACCAGCTGAAAAATGTTGAAAACACGGGTTCTCGTTTTTTGGCTGTAACTTTCAATCCGTTGATCGCAGCCTATTGAGACTGCGCCCAATCGATTTCTCTCGCAAAACTACGTCGGACTAGTGCCAGAAATAATTCATTCCAGCACTTTTGAAAATCCCGAAAATTTTTGCCAAAAATACAAAGGGGTCAACCTTCCTTTTTTTTTTGACCGAAAAATCTTCCGTCTCAGAATTGATTTGTATGACCCTCCCCTGACCAATCGGACCCCCTGGAACTCAGAAAACGCAGCGAAAAGAGCGTGGGACCAACAGGAGAGAAATGACGAGCGAAAAAGCACCAGCTGAAAAATGTTGGAAACACAGGCTCTCGTTTTTTAGCTGTAACTTCTGATCCGTTGATCGCAGCCTATTGGGACTGCGCCCAATCGATTTCCCTTGCAAAACTACGTCGGACTAGTGCCAGAAAGAATTTATTCCAGAACTTTTGAAAATCCCGAAAATTTTTGCCAAAAATACAAAGGGGTTAACCTTCCTTTTTTTTTTGACCGAAAAATCTTCCGTCTCAGAATTGATTTGTATGACCCTCCCCTGACCAATCGGACCCCCTGGAACTCAAAAAACGCAGCTAAAAGAGCGTGGGACCCACAGGAGAGAAACGGCGAGCGAAAAAGCACCAGCTGAAAAATGTTGAAAACACAGGTTCTCGTTTTTTGGCTGTAACTTTTAATCCGTTGATCGCAGCCTATTGGGACAGCGCCCAGTCGATTTCTCTCGCAAAACTACGTCGGACTGGTGCCGGAAAGTATTTAATCCAGCACATTTCAATATCGCGAAATTTCCGCCAAAAATACGAAGGGGTTAACCTTCCTTTTTTTTTTTGACCGAAAAATCTTCCGCCTCAAAATTGATTTGTATGACCCTTTCCCGACCAATCAAACCCCCTGGAACTCAGAAAACGCAGCGAAAAGAGCGTGGGACCAACAGGAGAGAAATGGCGGGCGAAAAAGCACCAGCTGAAAAATGTTGAAAACACGGGTTCTCGTTTTTTGGCTGTAACTTTCAATCCGTTGATCACAGCCTATTGGGACTGCGCCCAATCGATTTCCCTTGCAAAACTACGTCGGACTAGTGCCAGAAAGAATTTATTCCAGCACTTTTGGAAGTCCCGAAAATTTTTGCCAAAAATACAAAGGGGTTAACCTTCCTTTTTTTTTTGACCGAAAAATCTTCCGTCTCAGAATTGATTTGTATGACCCTCCCCTGACCAATCGGACCCCCTGGAACTCAGAAAACGCAGCGAAAAGAGCGTGGGACCATCAGGAGAGAAATGGCGAGCGAAAAAGCACCAGCTGAAAAATGTCTAAAACACAGGTTCTCGTTTTTTGGCTGTAACTTTTGATCCGTTGATCGCAGCCTATTGGGACTGCGCTCAATCGATTTCCCTTGCAAAACTACGTCGGACTAGTGCCAGAAAGAATTGATTCCAGCACTTTTGAAAATCCCGAAAATTTTTGCCAAAAATACCAAGGGGTTAACCTTCCTTTTTTTTTGACCGAAAAATCTTCCGTCTCAAAATTGATTTGTATGACCCTCCCCTGACCAATTGGACCCCCAGGAACTCAGAAAACGCAGCGAAAAGTGCGCGGGACCAACAGGAGAGAAATGACGAGCGAAAAAGCACCAGCTGAAAAATGTTGAAAACACGGGTTCTCGTTTTTTGGCTGTAACTTTCAATCCGTTGATCGCAGCCTATTGAGACTGCGCCCAATCGATTTCTCTCGCAAAACTACGTCGGACTAGTGCCAGAAATAATTCATTCCAGCACTTTTGAAAATCCCGAAAATTTTTGCCAAAAATACAAAGGGGTCAACCTTCCTTTTTTTTTTGACCGAAAAATCTTCCGTCTCAGAATTGATTTGTATGACCCTCCCCTGACCAATCGGACCCCCTGGAACTCAGAAAACGCAGCGAAAAGAGCGTGGGACCAACAGGAGAGAAATGACGAGCGAAAAAGCACCAGCTGAAAAATGTTGAAAACACGGGTTCTCGTTTTTTGGCTGTAACTTTCAATCCGTTGATCGCAGCCTATTGAGACTGCGCCCAATCGATTTCTCTCGCAAAACTACGTCGGACTAGTGCCAGAAATAATTCATTCCAGCACTTTTGAAAATCCCGAAAATTTTTGCCAAAAATACAAAGGGGTCAACCTTCCTTTTTTTTTGACCGAAAAATCTTCCGTCTCAAAATTGATTTGTATGACCCTTTCCCGACCAATTAAACCCCCTGGAACTCAGAAAACGCAGCGAAAAGAGCGTGGGACCAACAGGAGAGAAATGACGAGCGAAAAAGCACCAGCTGAAAAATGTTGGAAACACAGGTTCTCGTTTTTTGGCTGTAACTTCTGATCCGTTGATCGCAGCCTATTGGGACTGCGCCCAATCGACTTCTCTCGCAAAACTACGTCGGACTAGTGCCAGAAAGAATTTATTCCAGCACTTTTGGAAGTCCCGAAAATTTTTGCCAAAAATACAAAGGGGTTAACCTTCCTTTTTTTTTTGACCGAAAAATCTTCCGTCTCAGAATTGATTTGTATGACCCTCCCCTGACCAATCGGACCCCCTGGAACTCAGAAAACGCAGCGAAAAGAGCGTGGGACCAACAGGAGAGAAACGGCGAGCGAAAAAGCACCAGCTGAAAAATGTCTAAAACACAGGTTCTCGTTTTTTGGCTGTAACTTTTGATCCGTTGATCGCAGCCTATTGGGACTGCGCCCAATCGATTTCCCTTGCAAAACTACGTCGGACTAGTGCCAGAAAGAATTGATTCCAGCACTTTTGAAAATCCCGAAAATTTTTGCCAAAAATACAAAGGGGTTAACCCTCCTTTTTTTTTTGACCGAAAGATCTTCCGTCTTAGAATTCATTTGTATGACCCTCCCCTGACCAATTGGACCCCCTGGAACTCAGAAAACGCAGCGAACAGAGCGTGGGACCAACAGGAGAGAAATGACGAGCGAAAAAGCACCAGCTGAAAAATGTTGGAAACACAGGCTCTCGTTTTTTAGCTGTAACTTCTGATCCGTTGATCGCAGCCTATTGGGACTGCGCCCAATCGATTTCCCTTGCAAAACTACGTCGGACTAGTGCCAGAAAGAATTTATTCCAGAACTTTTGAAAATCCCGAAAATTTTTGCCAAAAATACAAAGGGGTTAACCTTCCTTTTTTTTTTGACCGAAAAATCTTCCGTCTCAGAATTGATTTGTATGACCCTCCCCTGACCAATCGGACCCCCTGGAACTCAAAAAACGCAGCTAAAAGAGCGTGGGACCCACAGGAGAGAAACGGCGAGCGAAAAAGCACCAGCTGAAAAATGTTGAAAACACAGGTTCTCGTTTTTTGGCTGTAACTTTTAATCCGTTGATCGCAGCCTATTGGGACAGCGCCCAGTCGATTTCTCTCGCAAAACTACGACGGACTGGTGCCGGAAAGTATTTAATCCAGCACATTTCAATATCGCGAAATTTCCGCCAAAAATACGAAGGGGTTAACCTTCCTTTTTTTTTTTGACCGAAAAATCTTCCGCCTCAAAATTGATTTGTATGACCCTTTCCCGACCAATCAAACCCCCTGGAACTCAGAAAACGCAGCGAAAAGAGCGTGGGACCAACAGGAGAGAAATGGCGGGCGAAAAAGCACCAGCTGAAAAATGTTGAAAACACGGGTTCTCGTTTTTTGGCTGTAACTTTCAATCCGTTGATCACAGCCTATTGGGACTGCGCCCAATCGATTTCCCTTGCAAAACTACGTCGGACTAGTGCCAGAAAGAATTGATTCCAGCACTTTTGAAAATCCCGAAAATTTTTGCCAAAAATACAAAGGGGTCAACCTTCCTTTTTTTTTGACCGAAAAATCTTCCGTCTCAAAATTGATTTGTATGACCCTCCCCTGACCAATTGGACCCCCAGGAACTCAGAAAACGCAGCGAAAAGTGCGCGGGACCAACAGGAGAGAAATGACGAGCGAAAAAGCACCAGCTGAAAAATGTTGAAAACACGGGTTCTCGTTTTTTGGCTGTAACTTTCAATCCGTTGATCGCAGCCTATTGAGACTGCGCCCAATCGATTTCTCTCGCAAAACTACGTCGGACTAGTGCCAGAAATAATTCATTCCAGCACTTTTGAAAATCCCGAAAATTTTTGCCAAAAATACAAAGGGGTCAACCTTCCTTTTTTTTTTGACCGAAAAATCTTCCGTCTCAGAATTGATTTGTATGACCCTCCCCTGACCAATCGGACCCCCTGGAACTCAGAAAACGCAGCGAAAAGAGCGTGGGACCAACAGGAGAGAAATGACGAGCGAAAAAGCACCAGCTGAAAAATGTTGAAAACACGGGTTCTCGTTTTTTGGCTGTAACTTTCAATCCGTTGATCGCAGCCTATTGAGACTGCGCCCAATCGATTTCTCTCGCAAAACTACGTCGGACTAGTGCCAGAAAGAATTTATTCCAGCACTTTTGGAAGTCCCGAAAATTTTTGCCAAAAATACAAAGGGGTTAACCTTCCTTTTTTTTTTGACCGAAAAATCTTCCGTCTCAGAATTGATTTGTATGACCCTCCCCTGACCAATCGGACCCCCTGGAACTCAGAAAACGCAGCGAACAGAGCGTGGGACCAACAGGAGAGAAATGACGAGCGAAAAAGCACCAGCTGAAAAATGTTGGAAACACAGGCTCTCGTTTTTTAGCTGTAACTTCTGATCCGTTGATCGCAGCCTATTGGGACTGCGCCCAATCGATTTCCCTTGCAAAACTACGTCGGACTAGTGCCAGAAAGAATTCATTCCAGAACTTTTGAAAATCCCGAAAATTTTTGCCAAAAATACAAAGGGGTTAACCTTCCTTTTTTTTTTGACCGAAAAATCTTCCGTCTCAGAATTGATTTGTATGACCCTCCCCTGACCAATCGGACCCCCTGGAACTCAGAAAACGCAGCGAAAAGAGCGTGGGACCAACAGGAGAGAAATGGCGAGCGAAAAAGCACCAGCTGAAAAATGTCGAAAACACAGGTTCTCGTTTTTTGGCTGTAACTTTTGATCCGTTGATCGCAGCCTATTGGGACTGCGCCCAATCGATTTTCCTTGCAATACTACGTCGGACTAGTGCCAGAAAAAATTTATTCCAGCACTTTTGAAAATCCCGAAAATTTTTGCCAAAAATACAAAGGGGTTAACCTTCCTTTTTTTTTTGACCGAAAAATCTTCCGTCTCAGAATTGATTTGTATGACCCTCCCCTGACCAATCGGACCCCCTGGAACTCAGAAAACGCAGCGAAAAGAGCGTGGGACCAACAGGAGAGAAATGACGAGCGAAAAAGCACCAGCTGAAAAATGTTGAAAACACGGGTTCTCGTTTTTTGGCTGTAACTTTCAATCCGTTGATCGCAGCCTATTGAGACTGCGCCCAATCGATTTCTCTCGCAAAACTACGTCGGACTAGTGCCAGAAAGAATTCATTCCAGCACTTTTGAAAATCCCGAAAATTTTTGCCAAAAATACAAAGGGGTCAACCTTCCTTTTTTTTTGACCGAAAAATCTTCCGTCTCAAAATTGATTTGTATGACCCTTTCCCGACCAATTAAACCCCCTGGAACTCAGAAAACGCAGCGAAAAGAGCGTGGGACCAACAGGAGAGAAATGACGAGCGAAAAAGCACCAGCTGAAAAATGTTGAAAACACGGGTTCTCGTTTTTTGGCTGTAACTTTCAATCCGTTGATCGCAGCCTATTGGGACTGCGCCCAATCGATTTCTCTCGCAAAACTACGTCGGACTAGTGCCAGAAAGAATTCATTCCAGCACTTTTGAAAATCCCGAAAATTTTTGCCAAAAATACAAAGGGGTTAACCTTCCTTTTTTTTTTGACCGAAAAATATTCGGTCTCAGAATTGATTTGTATGTCCCTCTTCCGACCAATTGGACCCTCTGGATGTCAGAAAACGCAGCGAAAAGAGCGTGGGACCAACAGGAGAGAAATGACGAGCGAAAAAGCACCAGCTGAAAAATGTTGAAAACACGGGTTCTCGTTTTTTGGCTGTAACTTTTAATCCGTTGATCGCAGCCTATTGAGACTGCGCCCAATCGATTTCTCTCGCAAAACTACGTCGGACTAGTGCCAGAAATAATTCATTCCAGCACTTTTGAAAATCCCGAAAATTTTTGCCAAAAATACAAAGGGGTCAACCTTCCTTTTTTTTTGACCGAAAAATCTTCCGTCTCAAAATTGATTTGTATGACCCTTTCCCGACCAATTAAACCCCCTGGAACTCAGAAAACGCAGCGAAAAGAGCATGGGACCAACAGGAGAGAAATGACGAGCGAAAAAGCACCAGCTGAAAAATGTTGGAAACACAGGTTCTCGTTTTTTGGCTGTAACTTCTGATCCGTTGATCGCAGCCTATTGGGACTGCGCCCAATCGACTTCTCTCGCAAAACTACGTCGGACCAGTGCCAGAAAAAATTTATTCCAGCACTTTTCAAAATCGCGAGAATTTTCGCCAAAAATACAAAGGGGTTAACCTTCCTTTTTCTTTGACCGAAAATCTTCCGCCTCAAAATTGATTTGTATGACCCTTTCCCGACCAATTGGACCCCCTGGAACTCAGAAAACGCAGCGAAAAGTGCGTGGGACCAACAGGAGAGAAATGACGAGCGAAAAAGCACCAGCTGAAAAATGTCGAAAACACAGGTTCTCGTTTTATGGCTGTAACTTTCAATCCGTTGATCGCAGCCTATTGGGACTGCGCCCAATCGATTTCTCTCGCAAAACTACGTCGGACTAGTGCCAGAAAGAATTCATTCCAGCACTTTTGAAAATCCCGAAAATTTTTGCCAAAAATACAAAGGGGTTAACCTTCCTTTTTTTTTTGACCGAAAAATCTTCCGTCTCAGAATTGATTTGTATGACCCTCCCCTGACCAATCGGACCCCCTGGAACTCAGAAAACGCCGCGAAAAGAGCGTGGGACCAACAGGAGAGAAATGACGAGCGAAAAAGCACCAGCTGAAAAATGTTGAAAACACAGGTTCTCGTTTTTTGGCTGTAACTTTCGATCCGTTGATCGCAGCCTATTGGGACTGCGCCCAATCGATTTCTCTCGCAAAACTACGTCGGATCAGCGCCAGAAAAAATTTATCCCAGCACTTTTCAAAATCGCGAATATTTTCGCCAAAAATACAAAGGGGTTAACCTTCCTTTTTTTTTGACCGAAAAATCTTTCGCCTCAAAACTGATTTGTTTGACCCTTTCACGACTAATTGGACCCCCTGGAACTCAGAAAACGCAGCGAAAAGAGCGTGGGACCAACAGGAGAAAAATGGCGAGCGAAAAAGCACCAGCTGAAAAATGTCGAAAACACAGGTTCTCGTTTTATGGCTGTAACTTTCAATCCGTTGATCGCAGCCTATTGGGACTGCGCCCAATCGATTTCTCTGGCAAAACTGCGTCGGACTTGCGCCAGAAAAAATTTATTCCAGCACTTTTCGTAATCGCGAGAATTTTCGCCAAAAATACAAAGGGGCTAACCTTCCTTTTTTTGTTGACCGAAAAATCTTCCGTCTCAGAATTGATTTGTATGTCCCTCTTCCGACCAATTGGACCCTCAGGATGTCAGAAAACGCAGCGAAAAGAGCGTGGGACCAACAGGAGAGAAATGACGAGCGAAAAAGCACCAGCTGAAAAATGTTGAAAACACAGGTTCTCGTTTTTTGGCTGTAACTTTCAATCCGTTGATCGCAGCCTATTGGGACTGCGCCCAATCGATTTCTCTCGCAAAACTACGTCGGACTAGTGCCAGAAAGAATTCATTCCAGCACTTTTGAAAATCCCGAAAATTTTTGCCAAAAATACAAAGGGGTTAACCTTCCTTTTTTTTTTGACCGAAAAATCTTCCGTCTCAGAATTGATTTGTATGACCCTCCCCTGACCAATTGGACCCCCTGGAACTCAGAAAACGCAGCGAAAAGAGCGTGGGACCAACAGGAGAGAAATGACGAGCGAAAAGGCACCAGCTGAAAAATGTCGAAAACACAGGTTCTCGTTTTTTGGCTGTAACTTTTGATCCGTTGATCGCAGCCCATTGGGACTGCGCCCAATTGATTTCCCTTGCAAAACTACGTCGGACTAGTGCCAGAAAGAATTTATTCCAGCACTTTTGAAAATCCCGAAAATTTTTGCCAAAAATACAAAGGGGTTAACCTTCCTTTTTTTTTGACCGAAAAATCTTTCGCCTCAAAACTGATTTGTATGACCCTTTCCCGACTAATTGGACCCCCTGGAACTCAGAAAACGCAGCGAAAAGAGCGTGGGACCAACAGAAGAAAAATGGCGAGCGAAAAAGCACCAGCTGAAAAATGTCGAAAACACAGGTTCTCGTTTTTTGGCTGTAACTTTTGATCCGTTGATCGCAGCCTATTGGGACTGCGCCCAATCGATTTCCCTTGCAAAACTACGTCGGACTAGTGCCAGAAAGAATTTATTCCAGCACTTTTGAAAATCCCGAAAATTTTTGCTAAAAATACAAAGGGGTTAACCTTCTTTTTTTTTTGACCGAAAAATCTTTCGCCTCAAAACTGATTTGTTTGACCCTTTCCCGACTAATTGGACCCCCTGGAACTCAGAAAACGCAGCGAAAAGAGCGTGGGACCAACAGGAGAAAAATGGCGAGCGAAAAAGCACCAGCTGAAAAATGTCGAAAACACAGGTTCTCGTTTTATGGCTGTAACTTTCAATCCGTTGATCGCAGCCTATTGGGACTGCGCCCAATCGATTTCTCTGGCAAAACTGCGTCGGACTTGCGCCAGAAAAAATTTATTCCAGCACTTTTCGTAATCGCGAGAATTTTCGCCAAAAATACAAAGGGGCTAACCTTCCTTTTTTTGTTGACCGAAAAATCTTCCGTCTCAGAATTGATTTGTATGTCCCTCTTCCGACCAATTGGACCCTCAGGATGTCAGAAAACGCAGCGAAAAGAGCGTGGGACCAACAGGAGAGAAATGACGAGCGAAAAAGCACCAGCTGAAAAATGTTGAAAACACAGGTTCTCGTTTTTTGGCTGTAACTTTCAATCCGTTGATCGCAGCCTATTGGGACTGCGCCCAATCGATTTCTCTCGCAAAACTACGTCGGACTAGTGCCAGAAAGAATTCATTCCAGCACTTTTGAAAATCCCGAAAATTTTTGCCAAAAATACAAAGGGGTTAACCTTCCTTTTTTTTTTGACCGAAAAATCTTCCGTCTCAGAATTGATTTGTATGACCCTCCCCTGACCAATTGGACCCCCTGGAACTCAGAAAACGCAGCGAAAAGAGCGTGGGACCAACAGGAGAGAAATGACGAGCGAAAAGGCACCAGCTGAAAAATGTCGAAAACACAGGTTCTCGTTTTTTGGCTGTAACTTTTGATCCGTTGATCGCAGCCTATTGGGACTGCGCCCAATCGATTTCCCTTGCAAAACTACGTCGGACTAGTGCCAGAAAGAATTTATTCCAGCACTTTCGAAAATCCCGAAAATTTTTGCCAAAAATACAAAGGGGTTAACCTTCCTTTTATTTTTGACCGAAAAATCTTCCGTCTCAGAATTGATATGTATGACTCTCCCCTGACCAATTGGACCCCCAGAATGTCAGAAAACGCAGCGAAAAGAGCGTGGGACCCACAGGAGAGAAACGGCGAGCGAAAAAGCACCAGCTGAAAAATGTTGAAAACACAGGTTCTCGTTTTTTGGCTGTAACTTTTAATCCGTTGATCGCAGCCTATTGGGACAGCGCCCAGTCGATTTCCCTCGCAAAACTACGTCGGACTGGTGCCGGAAAGTATTTAATCCAGCACATTTCAATATCGCGAAATTTCCGCCAAAAATACGAAGGGGTTAACCTTCCTTTTTTTTTTTGACCGAAAAATCTTCCGCCTCAAAATTGATTTGTATGACCCTTTCCCGACCAATCAAACCCCCTGGAACTCAGAAAACGCAGCGAAAAGAGCGTGGGACCAACAGGAGAGAAATGGCGGGCGAAAAAGCACCAGCTGAAAAATGTTGAAAACACGGGTTCTCGTTTTTTGGCTGTAACTTTCAATCCGTTGATCACAGCCTATTGGGACTGCGCCCAATCGATTTCTCTCGCAAAACTACGTCGGACTAGTGCCAGAAAGAATTCATTCCAGCACTTTTGAAAATCCCGAAAATTTTTGCCAAAAATACAAAGGGGTTAACCCTCCTTTTTTTTTGACCGAAAAATCTTCCGTCTCAGAATTGATTTGTATGACCCTCCCCTGACCAATTGGACCCCCTGGAACTCAGAAAACGCAGCGAAAAGAGCGTGGGACCAACAGGAGAGAAATGGCGGGCGAAAAAGCACCAGCTGAAAAATGTTGAAAACACGGGTTCTCGTTTTTTGGCTGTTATTTTCAATCCGTTGATCGCAGCCTATTGGGACTGCGCCCAATCGATTTCTCTCGCAAAACTACGTCGGACTAGTGCCAGAAAGAATTCATTCCAGCACTTTTGAAAATCCCGAAAATTTTTGCCAAAAATACAAAGGGGTTAACCCTCCTTTTTTTTTGACCGAAAAATCTTCCGTCTCAGAATTGATTTGTATGACCCTCCCCTGACCAATTGGACCCCCTGGAACTCAGAAAACGCAGCGAAAAGAGCGTGGGACCAACAGGAGAGAAATGACGAGCGAAAAAGCACTAGCTGAAAAATGTTGGAAACACAGGTTCTCGTTTTTTGGCTGTGACTTCTGATCCGTTGATCGCAGCCTATTGGGACTGCGCCCAATCGATTTCTCTCGCAAAACTACGTCGGACTAGCGCCAGAAAGAATTCATTCCAGCACTTTTGAAAATCCCGAAAATTTTTGCCAAAAATACAAAGGGGTTAACCTTCCTTTTTTTTTGACCGAAAAATCTTCCGCCTCAAAATTGATTTGTATGACCCTCCCCTGACCAATCGGACCCCCTGGAACTCAGAAAACGCAGCGAAAAGAGCGTGGGACCAACAGGAGAGAAATGGCGAGCGAAAAAGCACCAGCTGAAAAATGTCGAAAACACAGGTTCTGGTTTTTTGGCTGTAACTTTTGATCCGTTGATCGCAGCCTATTGGGACTGCGCCCAATCGATTTCCCTTGCAAAACTACGTCGGACTAGTGCCAGAAAGAATTCATTCCAGCACGTTTGAAAATCCCGAAAATTTTTGCCAAAAATACAAAGGGGTTAACGTTCCTTTTTTTTTTGACCGAAAAATCTTCCGTCTCAGAATTGATTTGTATGACCCTCCCCTGACCAATTGGACCCCCTGGAACTCAGAAAACGCAGCGAAAAGTGCGTGGGACCAACAGGAGAGAAATGACGAGCGAAAAAGCACCAGCTGAAAAATGTCGAAAACACGGGTTCTCGTTTTGTGGCTGTAACTTTTGATCCGTTGATCGCAGCCTATTGCGACTGCGCCCAATCGATTTCTCTCGCAAAACTGCGTCGGACTAGTGCCAGAAAAACTTTATTCCAGCACTTTTCGTAATCGCGAGAATTTTCGCCAAAAATACAAAGGGGTTAACCTTCCTTTTTTTTTGACCGAAAAATCTTCCGTCTCAAAATTGATTTGTATGACCCTTTCCCGACCAATTAAACCCCCTGGAACTCAGAAAACTCAGCGGAAAGAGCGTGGGACCAACAGGAGAGAAATGGCGAGCGAAAAAGCACCAGCTGAAAAATGTTGAAAACACGGGTTCTCGTTTTTTGGCTGTAACTTTCAATCCGTTGATCGCAGCCTATTGGGACTGCGCCCAATCGATTTCTCTCGCAAAACTACGTCGGACTAGTGCCAGAAAGAATTCATTCCAGCACTTTTGAAAATCCCGAAAATTTTTGCCAAAAATACAAAGGGGTTAACCTTCCTTTTTTTTTTGACCGAAAAATCTTCCGTCTCAGAATTGATTTGTATGACCCTCCCCTGACCAATTGGACCCCCTGGAACTCAGAAAACGCAGCGAAAAGAGCGTGGGACCAACAGGAGAGAAATGACGAGCCGAAAAGCACCAGCTGAAAAATGTCGAAAACACAGGTTCTCGTTTTTTGGCTGTAACTTTTGATCCGTTGATCGCAGCCTATTGGGACTGCGCCCAATCGATTTCCCTTGCAAAACTACGTCGGACTAGTGCCAGAAAGAATTTATTCCAGCACTTTTGAAAATCCCGAAAATTTTTGCCAAAAATACAAAGGGGTTAACCTTCCTTTTATTTTTGACCGAAAAATCTTCCGTCTCAGAATTGATATGTATGACTCTCCCCTGACCAATTGGACCCCCAGAATGTCAGAAAACGCAGCGAAAAGAGCGTGGGACCCACAGGAGAGAAACGGCGAGCGAAAAAGCACCAGCTGAAAAATGTTGAAAACACAGGTTCTCGTTTTTTGGCTGTAACTTTTAATCCGTTGATCGCAGCCTATTGGGACAGCGCCCGGTCGATTTCTCTCGCAAAACTACGTCGGACTGGTGCCGGAAAGTATTTAATCCAGCACATTTCAATATCGCGAAATTTCCGCCAAAAATACGAAGGGGTTAACCTTCCTTTTTTTTTTTGACCGAAAAATCTTCCGCCTCAAAATTGATTTGTATGACCCTTTCCCGACCAATCAAACCCCCTGGAACTCAGAAAACGCAGCGAAAAGAGCGTGGGACCAACAGGAGAGAAATGACGAGCGAAAAAGCACCAGCTGAAAAATGTTGAAAACACAGGTTCTCGTTTTTTGGCTGTAACTTTCAATCCGTTGATCGCAGCCTATTGGGACTGCGCCCAATCGATTTCTCTCGCAAAACTACGTCGGACTAGTGCCAGAAAGAATTCATTCCAGCACTTTTGAAAATCCCGAAAATTTTTGCCAAAAATACAAAGGGGTTAACCTTCCTTTTTTTTTTGACCGAAAAATCTTCCGTCTCAGAATTGATTTGTATGACCCTCCCCTGACCAATTGGACCCCCTGGAACTCAGAAAACGCAGCGAAAAGAGCGTGGGACCAACAGGAGAGAAATGACGAGCGAAAAGGCACCAGCTGAAAAATGTCGAAAACACAGGTTCTCGTTTTTTGGCTGTAACTTTTGATCCGTTGATCGCAGCCCATTGGGACTGCGCCCAATCGATTTCCCTTGCAAAACTACGTCGGACTAGTGCCAGAAAGAATTTATTCCAGCACTTTTGAAAATCCCGAAAATTTTTGCCAAAAATACAAAGGGGTTAACCTTCCTTTTTTTTTGACCGAAAAATCTTTCGCCTCAAAACTGATTTGTATGACCCTTTCCCGACTAATTGGACCCCCTGGAACTCAGAAAACGCAGCGAAAAGAGCGTGGGACCAACAGGAGAAAAATGGCGAGCGAAAAAGCACCAGCTGAAAAATGTCGAAAACACAGGTTCTCGTTTTTTGGCTGTAACTTTTGATCCGTTGATCGCAGCCTATTGGGACTGCGCCCAATCGATTTCCCTTGCAAAACTACGTCGGACTAGTGCCAGAAAGAATTTATTCCAGCACTTTTGAAAATCCCGAAAATTTTTGCTAAAAATACAAAGGGGTTAACCTTCTTTTTTTTTTGACCGAAAAATCTTTCGCCTCAAAACTGATTTGTTTGACCCTTTCCCGACTAATTGGACCCCCTGGAACTCAGAAAACGCAGCGAAAAGAGCGTGGGACCAACAGGAGAAAAATGGCGAGCGAAAAAGCACCAGCTGAAAAATGTCGAAAACACAGGTTCTCGTTTTATGGCTGTAACTTTCAATCCGTTGATCGCAGCCTATTGGGACTGCGCCCAATCGATTTCTCTGGCAAAACTGCGTCGGACTTGCGCCAGAAAAAATTTATTCCAGCACTTTTCGTAATCGCGAGAATTTTCGCCAAAAATACAAAGGGGCTAACCTTCCTTTTTTTGTTGACCGAAAAATCTTCCGTCTCAGAATTGATTTGTATGTCCCTCTTCCGACCAATTGGACCCTCAGGATGTCAGAAAACGCAGCGAAAAGAGCGTGGGACCAACAGGAGAGAAATGACGAGCGAAAAAGCACCAGCTGAAAAATGTTGAAAACACAGGTTCTCGTTTTTTGGCTGTAACTTTCAATCCGTTGATCGCAGCCTATTGGGACTGCGCCCAATCGATTTCTCTCGCAAAACTACGTCGGACTAGTGCCAGAAAGAATTCATTCCAGCACTTTTGAAAATCCCGAAAATTTTTGCCAAAAATACAAAGGGGTTAACCTTCCTTTTTTTTTTGACCGAAAAATCTTCCGTCTCAGAATTGATTTGTATGACCCTCCCCTGACCAATTGGACCCCCTGGAACTCAGAAAACGCAGCGAAAAGAGCGTGGGACCAACAGGAGAGAAATGACGAGCGAAAAGGCACCAGCTGAAAAATGTCGAAAACACAGGTTCTCGTTTTTTGGCTGTAACTTTTGATCCGTTGATCGCAGCCCATTGGGACTGCGCCCAATCGATTTCCCTTGCAAAACTACGTCGGACTAGTGCCAGAAAGAATTTATTCCAGCACTTTTGAAAATCCCGAAAATTTTTGCCAAAAATACAAAGGGGTTAACCTTCCTTTTTTTTTGACCGAAAAATCTTTCGCCTCAAAACTGATTTGTATGACCCTTTCCCGACCAATCAAACCCCCTGGAACTCAGAAAACGCAGCGAAAAGAGCGTGGGACCAACAGGAGAGAAATAGCGGGCGAAAAAGCACCAGCTGAAAAATGTTGAAAACACGGGTTCTCGTTTTTTGGCTGTAACTTTCAATCCGTTGATCACAGCCTATTGGGACTGCGCTCAATCGATTTCCCTTGCAAAACTACGTCGGACTAGTGCCAGAAAGAATTTATTCCAGCACTTTTGAAAATCCCGAAAATTTTTGCCAAAAATACAAAGGGGTTAACCTTCTTTTTTTTTTGACCGAAAAATCTTCCGTCTCAGAATTGATTTGTATGACCCTCCCCTGACCAATCGGACCCCCTGGAACTCAGAAAACGCAGCGAAAAGAGCGTGGGACCAACAGGAGAGAAATGGCGAGCGAAAAAGCACCAGCTGAAAAATGTCGAAAACACAGGTTCTCGTTTTTTGGCTGTAACTTTTGATCCGTTGATCGCAGCCTATTGGGACTGCGCCCAATCGATTTCCCTTGCAAAACTACGTCGGACTAGTGCCAGAAAGAATTTATTCCAGCACTTTTGAAAATCCCGAAAATTTTTGCCAAAAATACAAAGGGGTTAACCTTCCTTTTATTTTTGACCGAAAAATCTTCCGTCTCAGAATTGATATGTATGACTCTCCCCTGACCAATTGGACCCCCAGAATGTCAGAAAACGCAGCGAAAAGAGCGTGGGACCCACAGGAGAGAAACGGCGAGCGAAAAAGCACCAGCTGAAAAATGTTGAAAACACAGGTTCTCGTTTTTTGGCTGTAACTTTTAATCCGTTGATCGCAGCCTATTGGGACAGCGCCCAGTCGATTTCTCTCGCAAAACTACGTCGGACTGGTGCCGGAAAGTATTTAATCCAGCACATTTCAATATCGCGAAATTTCCGCCAAAAATACGAAGGGGTTAACCTTCCTTTTTTTTTTTGACCGAAAAATCTTCCGCCTCAAAATTGATTTGTATGACCCTTTCCCGACCAATCAAACCCCCTGGAACTCAGAAAACGCAGCGAAAAGAGCGTGGGACCAACAGGAGAGAAATGGCGGGCGAAAAAGCACCAGCTGAAAAATGTTGAAAACACGGGTTCTCGTTTTTTGGCTGTAACTTTCAATCCGTTGATCACAGCCTATTGGGACTGCGCCCAATCGATTTCTCTCGCAAAACTACGTCGGACTAGTGCCAGAAAGAATTCATTCCAGCACTTTTGAAAATCCCGAAAATTTTTGCCAAAAATACGAAGGGGTTAACCCTCCTTTTTTTTTGACCGAAAAATCTTCCGTCTCAGAATTGATTTGTTTGACCTTCCCCTGACCAATTGGACCCCCTGGAACTCAGAAAACGCAGCGAAAAGAGCGTGGGACCAACAGGAGAGAAATGACGAGCGAAAAAGCACCAGCTGAAAAATGTTGGAAACACAGGTTCTCGTTTTTTGGCTGTAACTTCTGATCCGTTGATCGCAGCCTATTGGGACTGCGCCCAATCGATTTCTCTCGCAAAACTACGTCGGACTAGTGCCAGAAAGAATTCATTCCAGCACTTTTGAAAATCCCGAAAATTTTTGCCAAAAATACAAAGGGGTTAACCCTCCTTTTTTTTTGACCGAAAAATCTTCCGTCTCAGAATTGATTTGTATGACCCTCCCCTGACCAATTGGACCCCCTGGAACTCAGAAAACGCAGCGAAAAGAGCGTGGGACCAACAGGAGAGAAATGGCGGGCGAAAAAGCACCAGCTGAAAAATGTTGAAAACACGGGTTCTCGTTTTTTGGCTGTTATTTTCAATCCGTTGATCGCAGCCTATTGGGACTACGCCCAATCGATTTCTCTCGCAAAACTACGTCGGACTAGTGCCAGAAAGAATTCATTCCAGCACTTTTGAAAATCCCGAAAATTTTTGCCAAAAATACAAAGGGGTTAACACCTTCCTTTTTTTTTGACCGAAAAATCTTCCGCCTCAAAATTGATTTGTATGACCCTCCCCTGACCAATCGGACCCCCTGGAACTCAGAAAACGCAGCGAAAAGAGCGTGGGACCAACAGGAGAGAAATGGCGAGCGAAAAAGCACCAGCTGAAAAATGTCGAAAACACAGGTTCTGGTTTTTTGGCTGTAACTTTTGATCCGTTGATCGCAGCCTATTGGGACTGCGCCCAATCGATTTCCCTTGCAAAACTACGTCGGACTAGTGCCAGAAAGAATTCATTCCAGCACGTTTGAAAATCCCGAAAATTTTTGCCAAAAATACAAAGGGGTTAACGTTCCTTTTTTTTTTGACCGAAAAATCTTCCGTCTCAGAATTGATTTGTATGACCCTCCCCTGACCAATTGGACCCCCTGGAACTCAGAAAACGCAGCGAAAAGTGCGTGGGACCAACAGGAGAGAAATGACGAGCGAAAAAGCACCAGCTGAAAAATGTCGAAAACACGGGTTCTCGTTTTGTGGCTGTAACTTTTGATCCGTTGATCGCAGCCTATTGCGACTGCGCCCAATCGATTTCTCTCGCAAAACTGCGTCGGACTAGTGCCAGAAAAACTTTATTCCAGCACTTTTCGTAATCGCGAGAATTTTCGCCAAAAATACAAAGGGGTTAACCTTCCTTTTTTTTTGACCGAAAAATCTTCCGTCTCAAAATTGATTTGTATGACCCTTTCCCGACCAATTAAACCCCCTGGAACTCAGAAAACTCAGCGGAAAGAGCGTGGGACCAACAGGAGAGAAATGGCGAGCGAAAAAGCACCAGCTGAAAAATGTTGAAAACACGGGTTCTCGTTTTTTGGCTGTAACTTTCAATCCGTTGATCGCAGCCTATTGGGACTGCGCCCAATCGATTTCTCTCGCAAAACTACGTCGGACTAGTGCCAGAAAGAATTCATTCCAGCACTTTTGAAAATCCCGAAAATTTTTGCCAAAAATACAAAGGGGTTAACCTTCCTTTTTTTTTTGACCGAAAAATCTTCCGTCTCAGAATTGATTTGTATGACCCTCCCCTGACCAATTGGACCCCCTGGAACTCAGAAAACGCAGCGAAAAGAGCGTGGGACCAACAGGAGAGAAATGACGAGCAAAAAAGCACCAGCTGAAAAATGTCGAAAACACAGGTTCTCGTTTTTTGGCTGTAACTTTTGATCCGTTGATCGCAGCCTATTGGGACTGCGCCCAATCGATTTCCCTTGCAAAACTACGTCGGACTAGTGCCAGAAAGAATTTATTCCAGCACTTTTGAAAATCCCGAAAATTTTTGCCAAAAATACAAAGGGGTTAACCTTCCTTTTATTTTTGACCGAAAAATCTTCCGTCTCAGAATTGATATGTATGACTCTCCCCTGACCAATTGGACCCCCAGAATGTCAGAAAACGCAGCGAAAAGAGCGTGGGACCCACAGGAGAGAAACGGCGAGCGAAAAAGCACCAGCTGAAAAATGTTGAAAACACAGGTTCTCGTTTTTTGGCTGTAACTTTTAATCCGTTGATCGCAGCCTATTGGGACAGCGCCCAGTCGATTTCTCTCGCAAAACTACGTCGGACTGGTGCCGGAAAGTATTTAATCCAGCACATTTCAATATCGCGAAATTTCCGCCAAAAATACGAAGGGGTTAACCTTCCTTTTTTTTTTTGACCGAAAAATCTTCCGCCTCAAAATTGATTTGTATGACCCTTTCCCGACCAATCAAACCCCCTGGAACTCAGAAAACGCAGCGAAAAGAGCGTGGGACCAACAGGAGAGAAATGGCGGGCGAAAAAGCACCAGCTGAAAAATGTTGAAAACACGGGTTCTCGTTTTTTGGCTGTAACTTTCAATCCGTTGATCACAGCCTATTGGGACTGCGCCCAATCGATTTCTCTCGCAAAACTACGTCGGACTAGTGCCAGAAAGAATTCATTCCAGCACTTTTGAAAATCCCGAAAATTTTTGCCAAAAATACAAAGGGGTTAACCCTCCTTTTTTTTTGACCGAAAAATCTTCCGTCTCAGAATTGATTTGTTTGACCCTCCCCTGACCAATTGGACCCCCTGGAACTCAGAAAACGCAGCGAAAAGAGCGTGGGACCAACAGGAGAGAAATGACGAGCGAAAAAGCACCAGCTGAAAAATGTTGGAAACACAGGTTCTCGTTTTTTGGCTGTAACTTCTGATCCGTTGATCGCAGCCTATTGGGACTGCGCCCAATCGATTTCTCTCGCAAAACTACGTCGGACTAGTGCCAGAAAGAATTCATTCCAGCACTTTTGAAAATCCCGAAAATTTTTGCCAAAAATACAAAGGGGTTAACCCTCCTTTTTTTTTGACCGAAAAATCTTCCGTCTCAGAATTGATTTGTATGACCCTCCCCTGACCAATTGGACCCCCTGGAACTCAGAAAACGCAGCGAAAAGAGCGTGGGACCAACAGGAGAGAAATGGCGGGCGAAAAAGCACCAGCTGTAAAATGTTGAAAACACGGGTTCTCGTTTTTTGGCTGTAACTTTCAATCCGTTGATCGCAGCCTATTGGGACTGCGCCCAATCGATTTCTCTCGCAAAACTACGTCGGACTAGTGCCAGAAAGAATTCATTCCAGCACTTTTGAAAATCCCGAAAATTTTTGCCAAAAATACAAAGGGGTTAACCTTCCTTTTTTTTTTTGACCGAAAAATCTCCCGCCTCAAAATTGATTTGTATGACCCTTTCCCGACCAATTGGACCCACTGGAACTCAGAAAACGCAGTAAAAAGAGTGTATGGCCAACCGAGAGAAATGGCAAGCAACAAAGCACCTGCTGAAAATTGTCCTCCACCTCCAACGACCACCGCTTACCACCGCGGGTGACACCTGGAATAGCAATAAATATTTTTAGTATTAGAACACATCAAAAATATTGTGTACGGATTAATATAATTTTCTTATTCGCACATTGCATCAAGAGGATTATAAGAAAATTAATCAAAATTATAGAAATGTTCTTAGCGCATTGATAGCTACTGAACTTGAGCTTGCGCGAAAAATGAATTGAAATTCTTTATTGTTAAGATGACAAGTTCAACCAGAACTACGGAAAATTAGTCCGGATGGTCAAAAGTCACCAGGTCAAGGACCTGGACAGCCAGAACCACGGAGCGCTCCTCCTGGAAGTCAAATTTCACCAGGTAGCGGACCTGGAACGCAGAAATCACGAAGCGCTTTCCTGGAAGTCGAGTTTCGTCAAGTAGCGTACCTGGAGGGCAGAAACTACGCAGCGTTTGTCCTGGAACTTGAGTTGCACCAGAAAGCGGACCCGAAGCGCAGGATCCAGGGCGTAGAGAACCCGGTACTCGAAATTCGCGGAGAGCGATTCTCACCCGTCCGCTCTATTGCGCGGTTGTTTCCATAATGAGGAATTCGGCTAGCTGATTTTAGATCGATTACGTCAGGAGAAAAAAAAATTTTCGGGGACGTCGCTTTCTGAACACCCGAAAATTCAAACTTTGGTTTCGAACTTTAATACTATGTATGATATATGATGTTTGATGTACGATGATACGATATGATGTATAATGATTTTAGTTTTCACATTTCAGACAAGAAATAAATACACACTTCATCTTTCCTGCCGATTCCAGACTCAAGCGGCTAGGCCCTTAGATGGTCAGCCTTTGACTAAGGATATTTTCTTCAGTTAACGGGCCAGCTAATAACGCTGCCGTTGTGCGACGGTTGGATGATGAAAATTTTTGCTCGTACTTTTCAAATGAGTGTTAAAATACATTCGAAGATCTAAAAAGCTTCGTTTCATCTCTCCCTATCAAAAACACAATAATCGCCGACAATCACCTTTTTTGGTCTTTAAATCAGGACACTGCGTTAAATACTGTCTCATATACGGAGCATCCATTTTATCTCGGTTAAAATTAGCGCATCCGTGATGCATTACAGTCACTCTGAATTTCTTCAGTACGAACACTTTTCGAAAAACGATTCTGCTTCTCTATCCAACGTAGATACTTCACTTGCAACTAGCTAAAACAGCGTTTCGATATTGTGCCTACGAAAATTCAAGATCGAGAGAGCAAATGAAAAGTCGTTGGAATAATTATGAATATTATCGTTATGGAATACATCGAGCGCGTGTCGCATAGAATGATGAATGAATGAATGAATGAACAGAATCCTATTTCGAAATGAATAATTCTTCTATTTTCATATTATAGCCGATTATTGTAGATAATCTAGTTGGTTTCCTGGAAAATCATAAAAGTTATAGTATGCATCACGTATTAATTGTAAATGGATCATATATGTTAATATCGTACATGGACCGCATATACATATACATTTATTTTTTGGTCTCCGCATCATTATTACATCTGATCTATTATTATTCATGATCTATGTATACATTCTTCTCTCGGGTACCTATACTTTAATTAAATCACTGTTTTGCTACGAATTTTGGAAGAAATTTATTCTCACTATTAATTTCTTGTATCGCCGGCTTGGGCTTACGATTGCGAAGACTGTGTTACTCGGAAGGTGAATGCAGCCAGCATCATGTCGAAATCGGTAACTCTCTGATGTTCTGAAATAAGTTCTCAACTCTAACGTTGGAACATCTCAGGGGGCGAAAGCGCACGATTTTCGGTTGTCACACCAAAGCCGATTAGGGCAATTGTCTTTATATTCTTCAGTCAACGCATAGGAATACATGACAATAATGTCGTTCAATTAGAGCTAAAATCGCTGTGCGTCGTGTTTCAAATCTGTCAGCACTTAGCTGATTGTTCTGTGGTATTTTTTAACGAAATTTATTGTCATAAAATCACAATACGTTATACTTACATGCATGTGTAAACGTGATTTTTAGCATTATAAAGCAAAATCTACTGGCAGAATCGGTTTGCGTCACATGCACAAAGACAGTGTTCATTCTGTATACTGTGAAACAAATACCACAATATTTTGGGGAGCCATCGTGCCCTAGTCTCCCCTACGACTATGTCATCTGGTGAAACACTGACAACGAGTAAGCGAGCGTACGAGCACAAAAACCAGTTACACTAGGCATTCGAACCCGAGCAAGCTTTAGCGAGCGAGGGTTTTGAAACTAGTGAAGTATTAATGATACAAACGAGATTTACCAATTACGAGCTATCGTTTAACAATAATTTATAGATTTCACACATTCTTACCAAATGAGTAAAAGTCTAGAAATGTTATAGACAAAACATGACAAATTTCGGTGTCTAGAAACCAAGTGATAATGAACCTGAAATACGGTATAGTTAGTTATTCTCGTCCAACGCTTAGTATGAATCTGTATTCCAAGGACAATAAAACAAGCCGAAGTTGAAAGAAATTTTTTGAACGTATTCAAGCCTTGTGCAACTCTTCAAACATCTCTGTTTTACTACTTTGTAGCTCTATTTATGATTCACTGTCTTGAAAATTGCCGATGTTGAATTATTTTTCAAATGCCATTATGCAAATTATCAAGAGCAATCCGCACCATTCGTATTCTTACTTTCAGACCATGTTTAGAGATAAAGTTAGTTGGAGTGGTGCTATACCCTACCCTCGAACGTCCTAGAAAAGGGTTTGTGCCCGGGGTTTGTGCTCTGCTGTGTCGGTAATGTAGGGATTTATATTGAAAACAGGTACTGTATAATCTACTCGTTTCTCTGGCATTGTGTAATTTACGTACATATCCAAGTAATTCGGTATATTACTCTTTGCACTCGATGGCCAAGATCAAATGTCTTTACCTGTACTTCATATAGTTACTGTCGATAAAGTACATACGCATCTAATAGTAAGTGTATACCATGATTATTGTAATTACCTTAAACTATATTTTGGTAGTTAAACAAAAATCTTTCCTCGTCTATACTCTCTTGTTTAATATAAACCGATTTGACTGGTTCAACTTTTTTCCCCTGATTTTTCCCGTGTATTATTATATATTCTATATATTATATATTCTAGAAATGTTCATTTACATTTTCGTTAAACGATCCTTAGTGAAATTTGACCCTTCGCGGTCGCACCTATTTGGCGTCCCATAATAAATACATGATTTCTGGAGTCAAATATGAACCAGTGCTACCGCGAAGTGCTAAATATCACCCTATTTTAAGACTGGCCAATTTGTCATTATTTATATCATACTTTACTGAATTTTTATTTTACTCTGCAATCTATTAAATTTGTGCTGTTTTATATTTCGACACTGCTTCTTCCACTAGTTATTCACGGGGTAGATACCCATTCCGGCCAAGCTTGAATTTGGTTGTACAGTGCAAAGCCTGGACTTAATGTAGCGATTAATTGACGTGCACCAACTACGCGAACAGTCGGTCGAAGAGTTCCTTGAGCTTTTCCGCAAACGATCAACTTGTGCGCTACATCCAGCATAGTTTGGTTTGCGTTGTTATCTGAAAAAAATAATCAATATTTATTTTGTTGAGGTTGAGAAGTTATTCAAACATCAATTCGCAGTTTTTACGACGTACACGGGTCTTTGCACTTCTTGACACGACGTGAAATTCATGATTAATACTACATACTAAGAAAACGAAATATTTGCTCTTCTACCCTTTGTGCATTACTCAAATCTTACCTTCGAATGAACCCATGAAAGCAATTCCGATGGATTTTTTGTTATAACCGACTACGTGCGCTCCTTCACGGGTCCAGCCTTTACCTTCGTACACATTACCATCGCCTCCGATCAAGAATCTAGAAGCAAACAAAACACTGTACATGTAAAGTCACGAATCACAAATTCGACTAATGCAATTACTTTTGCCGGATTTCTACTTCTTTGCAAAACAAGAATAACAAATTTTGTCGATTATAAGAGATTTCAGTAATGGACCATACTGCATATCAGAAAAACACAAATACATGTCACGTACAAGTTAATCAGGCAGGATGAATCCTCATACCGCGATAACCTTTTTTTATGTAATATGTTATGTAGCAAGTATTGAGTTATGATTTGATTTAAGGAAAGCCTAAAAACTGATAATTCAGTTGAAATATCATTTATACAATAGTCAAAAAACTCTCCGTAAAAAGGAACCTACCAGATGTTTGCCGTGAAATTCCAAATGAATACAATATATCAGGTCAGTATTAAAAATTGATGAAAATGTAACCCTGCCGAGACAAGTATTTTTACTAATGGTAGTAGAAACCCCAAGTGTAACTTCGGTTGTCTTGTATCTGCTGGCACTGAGCGGTGAGTTTAAAGAAAAACTCACCGCGGCACATTAATAAAATAGTTCAAAGTAATAATAGTCTAGATATATCTTACGAGTAACCAATGTCACCCCAATTATTAGAGTCCATGTGTTGCGCTTGGATACCGGCGACGACTTCAGCACATCGACTCGTCCGGTTGCAAGTGTTACCTGCCGTGTGGTGAATTACCACGTACGGTATTGGTAAAATCAGGTAATTAACGCTTGCTACTTGTCTCGCTCCCCATTGCGATCTCGTTATTATATTTGGGCACTCGTGAGTCTGATCTGTAAACAAGAATCATGACGAGTCAAAATCCTGAATGTTTCTTTGATTTATATTGTTGGCTGATTTCATCGGTATCATAGTTGACGGCTTAATACCGTTTGGACGTCTCGCAAGTCATTCGAACTTTTTGCTACTTACAAATTTTGTTTTCAAAGAACTTTAGTCATTTATCTGCAGTATTGATTGATTGAACTGCTCCTTAAATTTTTTAAGATACGTTTATTAAGCGAGAAAATATCGCGATAGTAAATTCGTAGAAATCGTGCCATTTACTTTTGCGTTAAACGAAAATGTGTTGGAGTGGTTTTGTTCAAGATTGCATCTAGAATGGGCTTGTTATGCCCGTTTTGCCTTTGAGATATGTGGACTTGGATCGTTCGAGAGTTTATTCGGAAATAAACTACGTCCAGCACTCTTCTACTTTAATAAGTTAGAACTCGAATTGAAGATTAATTAAAACAATCGATGTATTTCATGAGAGGAGAAAAAAAGAAGGTAATACAAGTAGATGCTCTAATATGAGATGGTTGAATCGGGAACGTAGTATAAAACAAACTGAATTGATTTGATTTTTCGACGAATATAAATCACGAAGGTACGTGAAATCGGTGTGTAAAAGAAATGCCCACAACGGCTGCTTAGAGAAAAAAGTTAATCAATCTTTAACCGTCCCGTAGACTTTAGCTCTGTTTGCGAATCTATGTTCCGCTCTTTGACCTTCCAATCGAACATTAATTGTGACCTTGGCTTTTGTCACTTCGCTGTGCAAGCGTAGATACAGCTAATATTTTCAATATTTCATCATTTTCTCGCCCATTTCAAAACTTGGAATCATTTTTCCACGAATTTTATTTCTCTAGATTTTCTAGCCATTGTGCTTGTATGTTATCGGTACGAATTGGGCGTCTCAATTTTAACACTATTTGGTGTAAATACAAGCACCCATGCACGGGTGTTATATTTAACATTGTACTTTGATTGGAGTTGAATTTTACAACAAATGGTGCAGAATTTTATAGACACTGCAAGAAAGGGTGTCAAAGAAGTGTCGATCTTGGCCCCCAAGCACACAGTTAAAAGTTCAAAAATGATTGTTTGAGTTTTCAGATGATAAGAAAAAATGATTACTTGTCCAAGAAGTTGTGGGTCCATTGTTAGAATGACACTCAAATTGATTCACTGACTAATATCTAAAAAAACGAAATGCACAGCGATATCCCTGAAATTAACTTACTGACCAATATCTACCAAGGAAATTTACCACAAGAACTGAATATCGCTATAAATGTCACAAGTTTCAAAGATCAACCTTAAATGTTGAAGTTTCAGTAAAAATAGCAATATGAATCTGCGACGAATAGTTATCAAAATTCTGAACTAGAGTTGTTCGATTTATATGTTAATTAAGGAGATAATACAAGTTCTTGATCAACCACTTGAAAAAAAATGGCACAAACTTCTGGATTTTTTGCAACGCATCATTCCTGATTCTAAAACACACGAACAATTAAGAACGTCATGAAACTTGCGTTTAAATACATTGGAAGTTTCATTTTTCCTTTGATATATTAAAAAAAAAAAGAAAAAAAAAACAAAATCGTATTATCCCCGAAACTTTCCTTCACTCCGGCAGAAAGAAATATTTCACGAAATAGTTTCACTACAGAAGTGAAAACTACGATATGGACCAAGGTATGCGGGTGCCTGAATTGTATTGCTTCAATTGCTTGATAGAATATAAATTTTCTTACTTGCGTTAACGGTGTAAAAAATGGTCAGAAATATAAGACTCTTTTCGATAGCCATGATTCTTTGTGGGCTCTCGGTATTCACTGATCACTAAAATAACGACCGACTAGCGTTGTACGAATGACGTGAGAAGTGAGGACTCTCGGTGGGGATTTATCAATAGTTCACTATCCATTTCTTTCACTATTCCAGCAACCAACAGAATCCGTTTTGCAATTTGCGGGAATTACGATTTGTTTAACGATCGTACGATGCGTCACCGTTGGTGAACAGATACGTGTCGTCATAAACATCGGTAAACCTTTCCACGTTCTTAGTTTGCATATGCATCGTGAGAGAAAACAGGTAGCCATGTGATTTGTTATCAGTCACCAAGATCACAACTTGAAACACACGCCGTCGTTACCGATCAAGTATTCCAATCGCCGAATTCATTTCTCAGCAAAATCGTCCATTTCACAGTACAGCAAAATCTTACCAAGAGAGAGATGATTGCCAAATTTGAGATTGTTACAACGACTTGTCGTCGACGTTTCCACTTCCGAAAGTAAAATCTTATTGCTCTGTTTCACAAGGGCAGATCTATTTTTCGAATCGATCATGGTACATAATTTTTGTGATCGTCCGTGAAATGAGGTTGTTAATGGAAAATAATGTAGATAACTTGCTTTGCGTAGGCGTTAATCTTCAAAAGAGGATGTGCAGCAAGTGTCAAATGAACTGGTTGACAGACGATCGAATTAGTTGTTCTTCCGTTGGCTAATATAATCTTTAATACACGATTCCTGATACCGCGTAATTTTCGAAGGTACAAGACAGAGTCTCTCGGCACAGATTTAGACCATACATTAATTACGATCCGAGCGATTTTTCAGCTAAGAGCTGGAAACAGCTACGTGATAGTCAGCGTTACTAACGGCGTTTTTCAACATTTTCCACCTACGTATCATGGGCAATAAAAACACCGATGCAGATTTATCAAAACATGTATAACGATTTATTGAAGAGCTATCGAAGCACATATTAAATTCAATGAAATGCAGGTACCTGCCTAGCTACGCACTAGTGTTGTATTAATAATTAATTATTATTTCATAATTTAATATACGTAAGTACGATTCGTCTAATCAAAAGATGATATAATTGCGCTTAAACGTGTAGCGTTACCTTCGGTGGCACGTGACAATTATTAACAACACAGAAAGTTTTCGTCCAGTTGCATTTCTGTAACCTATTGAACCTAACTCATTGTCAGTTTTCGATCTATAAATTTACCGTCGTTGAACAAGTTTCGTTGATATTCAAACCTCTTTTTTTTTTCGTCAGCGCTCATTGTATCGTTAACATGAATTTACATAACTAAACCTGCCACCGAGGTACCTGCCATTTTTCGCTCAATCAATTGAGGTGATTTACAGTAAATTTCGAGTGGTTTTTTACTTGAAAGATTTTTGGTGCCAGTCTTTTATGTTCTGGTATATAAGATTGCGTCCGCCTGTCGGACTGTTTTTTATTTTCATTTTGATTATTTTATACAACCAAAGTTACTTTATTTTAATCAATATTTTTCATTTACTTCTACTGCGTTTCGTTCGTAAGCACTTGTGATTTCAATAATCATTAATATGTCTGAAAGGTTATCAAACAAGCGTCCGCAGTTCGTTACATACTGGAAATTGTTTGTATCTATCCTTCCATTATGGTCTAGATAATTTTTTTGAGGGACGAATTCTAGTATTCAAATTGAGCTACAACGTGCGTATTCAAAAACTAATATCGTGTAATCGGAGTGTTGGACTCAGTCGCTTGACGAATTATGATCTCAGGTATTACGAAATTAGGGATCTTGACCCCTTTGCAAATTTGCCTTTAAATCGTTAATTGACTTAAAATTCTGCACGAAGTATTCGCCCACTCTCACGCATTTCAACATTGTCTACAGTCACTTGCAATAACCAGTAATTTATAACCTATAAATTCTCAATGGAATACAGGTTAAAAATTCCACGAGATTTAATTCAGTGTTTGAAACTGCACGCGAAACCGAATTCTGTTGTTTCGTTAACGTACATGTCTTGACAGACTTCTATACGAAGTAAATTCCTAACGGCTGCATCGTTCGTCGTCTGCTAAAATTTAATACGCACGCGCAACGATCCAAGAGCGGCTGTTTGCCAGGGCAACCAACCTCCGCGATGTGTGTAACCTCAAAAATGCGGACAGTTGTCGACGGCAGACGTGCTGAATCCACAACTGTGGAAATTTTTGAGGTTACGTACATCACGGCGAACTGTCATTTAAATTTATGACAGTTGATTGCCCTGACAAACACCCGCTATCGAATTGTAGCGCGTGCGCGGTAAATGTTAGCAGACGACGGACCATGCAGTCGTTAGGAATTCACTCTGTATATCTATTGTGTTGCATCTGGTATAACAAACGTTGCCATAACATTTTCATCTGAAGAAAAACAATAATATTCTTAATATTAATTTCGTTGTACAGTTGAGAACTGTACTACCTGAAAAATATTTCTTTCGCTAGTTACTGCGCCTGACTTACAATAACCATGTACGCGTGTTAGTTGCAGTAGAAGTTGAAGGACGCGATATGATTTAAGGGCAATTATTGGACCCTGAAGAATTAAAATTTTTATCGTCGGCGAATGAGAGAATCGGTACAATATTCCATTGTTAATCGTACCGATCAAAAAACTTTTCACTAATGAATTTATAATCGATACAGAGCTTTGAATAAATCAGATCCATTTCGTTCACCAATGTCGTTCGCATTATATCTATTATACTGATTATAGAATCGTACACGGATAAAGGGTGATACAAAATCTATATCCAATCGAACCGACATACAAATAGATGGAGAATAAACTGTGGCAAAAGTTTGAGGATATAAGTAAGTAGCATAGGCTTCGATACAATCGTGTAGTTAAACGAAGTTTTGTTTTTTTGGTTTTTTTTTTTTGTTTTTTTTTTCTTTTATCATATTTTACAATACACTATTTACATCGAGTTTACACGCGTCGCCCTCTGCGGTATACGAAGACTAATATTATAAGAAAGTAAAATAAGGATAAAAGCAATTCATCATCTCATTTCCTACTGCCAACTTCAGACAGCCAAATATTGGCAAGAAATCAAATTCTATTCGTTATGTTACACGAAATTACTGCAATAGCAGATTAATAGCAGCAGACGCCGCGCGTTTTCTCCTAATAATTACTTTGGCCGTGAATTAGAATAAATTGACTCTATAACTTGGTATCGCCGAAATTTCGTCGAGTTCAAAAAACTGCAAAATTACGGCGATATATCGTTAAAGTCGAACATCTACCGTGTGTTCACATGAAACTATAATCTACATACCGACTTACAACTTTACTGTTATTGTTATTAATAATGTTACCAGTAATATCGTAATCGTTATCCTTAATATTTACAAAGTTTTATTTTGTAGTTACACTTATAGTTGTACTTTAAAATTATACCGGTATTCAAATAATGTACAAGTTTTCACGAGGGATTCACAACGGAGTGACACGGAAGCCACTCGCATTGGCCATATTTACGAAATATTTATCTGCATTGTTCTGCATTTCGAATCTCTTGCTCTTCTAACCGGAGAATTCTAACGTATTAATGATGTTAGATTACATAGTTTCATATTAGCTCTGTCAACGGCAACGATTAGAAATGCACAAGTTAGAGCAAAAACACCCTGACATTTGCCGAAACGTGAACCCAAACGTTGTATGAAAAAAAAAAACCAGTCTAACAAGACCAGGGTGCAAGAAATATTGATTACAAATTTTACGACTTTTATGAATATGTAGATAATAGAATTCAAATTTAAAAAACGTTACAGACCAAAATTATTTATTTTCCGTGCACCAAGGCTCGTGTATAATAAAATCGAAATTATGTAGATCCGTTATAATATTTACAAATATGTTTAACCAACACCGAGAAACATCGACAAAAATTACTATGCTTACAGATATACGCAAAGCGTGAAACGTGTAAAGTACTTCTGTTACCTGCGAGAAAATCAAAGTGACGCGGTTATCGTTAAAATGTGAGATCTTTTTCATTTCCTTGTTTCGCAAACTGTGAAATTAAACGTTACCCAATTCAACAACGTAGGTTTGTAATATCAGTTTTCTCGACAGCCGATAGAAGTACAGAATCAAATAGCCAATGAATACGCATTACAACTTATCAATGTTATTACAGGTATACAGTTGGCTTCGATATTATTTTTTTTTTGTTTTTTTTTTTTTTTCAACCTCGAGAGAATGAACTATAGATATAGATAAATACAAAGATACTTAAAGGAACACATAGTTTCAACCTACTAATGAATAATTTGTAATTCAACTCGTACAGCTCTTAATACGTGAAACTGATTACTTGAATTTACATTAAACGTTATTCGTTACAATATATCTACGTTTCGCATATTGAAGAGACGAAAAGCATCGCGTGAACACTCGCTCACTAAAGTTTCATCCTATAATTATAATTTTTAAAGTACAATTACAAAATTTACAACGCATGTAAAGATCTCATTTCTGTATACGTAATTAGTATACGGTTACTATACTTACATATATCAACTGCAAATTCTATATCCGAAATTTTACAACTACTTTCAAGGTACGCGAATTAATTCTATGTGTTATAGGTGTTAAGTATGTAATATTTACAGTCAGGGTGCACCATTTTAAGACGGTAACAGGTAGTAGGCCTGTTTACCCTGCATGCACAAGTTCTGTGGATTTCTGTACATTGTATGTTATTTTTCTTCTTTTTTTTTTTTTCATCAAATCATCTTCCAATAATTTGGAAACCTCGAAGCGAAAAGGATGTTGCAAGGAACTAGTATAAAACAAAGAACAAAAAAAAAAAAAAAAAAAACGTCGACACTGATCTAAGATTTATCCCTGCAGTGTAATTATTTTATTTTATTTTAATTTCTCTGCATTCAAATATCGCATACCATGAAAATAAATACCAATCACATTTACAGAATATTTTCAAATCTCGGTTTTCCCCGGTTTTCCGAATATTTTACGTGCCAGCGAATACTGTGTAAATATCATGGTGCAGTGTGCCAGTTATAGACTTAGTGAAATTGTGTAGTTTTACGTAATTATGACTATGCATTCGGACTGGCGGCAATTTATGTATAAAACCGTTACGACGGTGGCAGTGCTAATTAAGAGCCTCGGTCGGAGTGTCACCGCAGTTTTGAAATTCTATTTTATTCTATTTTTGAAAAAAACGACTGCATATCATTCATTGAAATTTCTAATCGCTGAATACTGCGAAGCGTTTTGATTGTGGATGTAAATTGATTCTGTTACGATTAAAATATACTCCGAACGTCGGACGAACGAATCCACAGACAGGCATGTGTGGTTTTTAATAATGCAACTCCGTAATAATCAATCTTATACCTACAATACAGTTTCAACGTAACTATATACTAATCATCAATTTACGATTTAATTACAGTTAATAATTATTAACGTATATTCATAAACATGATGATATATTAAGGCCTCTTAGTTACTAACACGACAGGTCATCACTTTTTACCTTGACCGCTAAATTCCTACGGATATTTAAGCAACAACAATACGATACTCTTGCGTGCGTTTCTATTTTATTATTATACGAGCATACGACCGACTCAATATTGTGGCTTCGGCATATTGTGTTATTATTGGTTTATCCCAAGATATATTTTACACTCATCGAGTCGCGGTGATTATCACGAGACTCGGTAGAGTCTCGAGCTTCATTTTACCACCTAATAATAACCAGTGACGATTTGAAAACAATCTCATTCTATATACCTAATGTACCTTACTCTTAATCATTATTCATCATTATTATATTTATTACTATGTACACGTCAAAAGTCTGCGGCATCTAGCTACAACAAGGCTGCTTCAATTATATATCTATATACTTTAATTTTGATTACATAGTTGAAGATGTCTCAGTGTAATTAAATTGTATCAAAAGAAAATTAAACTGCGAAGAAAAACAAACCTGGAGTCAAATAACTGTGATAACGGATACGCAAATGCAAATTAGAATATAAACTAAAGTCTTGTTGATTTATTAATTATTTCGAGATCGAAGTTGTGTTGTAGTTTTCGGAATTAACACTAGTACTAAGCGAATTATGTATATTGTTTTATTATTATCTCGGAATCGATGATTTATGAGGAATGGTGTGATTTGTGACAAAAATATTTATTGCAGTTCACCAAAAATCCCTTTCTACCAGTCAAACATCGATGTTTGATAGTTTTTTTTTTTTTGTTTTTTCTCTTCTTGACTGCTTTCTTACGTTAGCGAGAATTCAAACTAAAATCAACGCATCGCGCATTCCGCAGCATTAAATTTGACAAAACCGCCTATTGACTTGCAAACAGGCAACACACAACACTCGAATATTTCCGAGCATTTTCGCGGTTACACTCGCTGACGCAGATGTGATTTCATTCGACAAGAGGAATAGTCATTTTTAAAAATATCCGCATCACACTCGTCACATAGTCAATGGATAAAAAAAAAATTAGCATCGTTTCTAGAACAACAGCGTATTGTGTGTTGTCTGATTAAAATATAACAGGCGTAAACAAGTCGATTTTTTTTCCGCGCGCGAACGTTCGAATGAAACGAAAACTATTGCAACGAATCCGAAGGCGGTTGGAAATCTTGAGAAAGGAAATTGCACATCCATGAAGATTTGAACTTTTGCAAATAAATAAAGCTATGTTAAATTCGTGAGTTCTTATATTTCTGTAGCAACTTTATCGTTGAGGGCATATTGTGTCAGACACTTTCTATATTTCAAGGCATATTCGCTATTGTAGAATATATTTGTTGCTTTTTTCTTTCCCTCAATTTTAAACATACACATACACACACACACACACATGTAATACATTTATATTACATATGTATGCATTGCGTGAGGTACCTTATGATGTATTATATGTATGTAACAATCGCCTGCATATGCATAGTTTCGTGGTAAATTCATAACTTACCCAGTTTTTAATACGAAAAAAATAATATTGCGTATATTTTTTCATTGTTTTTCTGTTGCTTACTATGTTCGTCAAATGTGAAGTAACAATCAACCAGCATTATACAGTGTAATGTGTGTGGATGTGTAAATGTTCAGCTAATCGGACACTGCCTAACTTTGTACGTATTTACAAACCTTGGTTTTAGTATTATATTGTATTACACAAGAAATTTTTAACTATGGAACTAACCTCTGCTTGATTTCCCGTATAGTAAGTCTTATACGAGGTCTCTCATAAAAAATTGAGCTTGCATCTACGGGATCCGATCATTCCGGGTTTCGATAAAACGTTATTTGGTAAAACTTGGCTCATAGTCCGATTGTACTATTCTTTTTTTTTTTTTGTTTTTCTGTCAACACTTTTGTCACTGGCAAACTAAACGGAATAAAGAACCCGTACTATTTACATAAATTGTCGAAGGTCTTATCAAATTTTTATTGGGGAGGAAAAAATGTGAATAAGTTGAAAATGTGAAATGATGTAAAGAGATATGTATAGAAAAGTGAAATAAAATAAAAGAAACTTAGATAGTGATAAAAAAAATAAAGTGCATTATTTATTTCATATCATTGTCTAGATGTGTTTAAAAAAAATTTTGTCCTGTTTTCAGATGCATAGCTGTAAACTGTATAATCGAACGTGGTTTACGTAAAAATGTCCCTAAACTTTGACGAAAATCGTTTCCCCGTTAATAGATGTATCCTTTGACTATGATCTAAGCTTTAATAGTAATGAGATCTGTGAAATATGAGGGATAAAATGAAGAGTGCGACGTATTCCGCACTATATATATGCGGTAACAGGGTAATAAATGAAAGAAAAATACGTTGAATTCCACCGCGTATAACATAAAAATATATGTATATCTATACACGTGCATACATATAGGTATATAGGTATAAGGTATAAGACAAAGATAGCGATGCTCCTAATCGCACTTTCAAATTATCGTATCGGGCAGCTCTTGCTGGCTATTAGCAGGGCAGGGTCACGACGCTTACTGGCTGCATTTTTCTTAAATATTTATATACATATATATGCGTTTTTTCGTCCCATTTCCGTGCTCGTTTTCTCTTATATTTAAAGTCATGTGAAATAAATCTAAACCTTACTCTTCATAGTCCCTAATTAATCGACTACACCGCGGGTTACAAGATCCATATCTTTTCTTTTTTTTTTCGTTTTTTTTTTCCATAAAACCATGTCAAGCCTTGTTTTCTGCTGCTACCGCTCTGACCCTGAAAAGGGGTTGATGGAGAGAGAGATCAATTTTGTAAAACTTATTCATGCTTAAGTCACGTTTGTTCAACTAGGATCTGGTATCGGCTTTGCAAATTTTATGTTTTCTCAGTCGCGTTACAGCTTTGCCTGTTCATCAAGGCTTAATATAGTTTTCAAACTAATATGTTTAAATGCGTGTCTGCATGTGTGTATGCATATACACACACGCATATATGTAAAGTCATACATACATGCATCTATACAAGTATATACACCAGGGTGTTTCAAAATAAGAAAATTTTCGATTTTCCAACGGGCCAAACCTGAAACAGTTAGTTTAGGTAGAAACAAAAATTTTGGCGACAGATGAGCATTGTCGGCTGAGTGGAAGATCGGGCACGTTTGATTTTTAATCATTTTTTCCTTTTTTTCGAATTTATGATGGATAATTGTTAGTAAAAAGTTTTTTCGTGTTTACAGCTGCCGGCTGATCAGCTTGTGTCTTAAATAAGATGCTCCTGGAACTCTTTAGTTGATATTTAATAGGAACCCATTGTAATAGGAAATGTGTAAATATTGAATAAAATATTGAAATCTGAGTGAGAAAATGTTTTTCATGTATTTTAATTGAATAATAATCAGAAAACCCGTTAGACGTCCCTACTAAATATCAAGTAAAGAGTTCCAGGAGCATCTTATTTAAGACGCGAACTGATTCGCTGACAGCTGTAAACAGGAAAAAAAAATTTTACTAACAATTGTCCATCATAAATTCGATAAAAAGGAAAAAAAGATTAAAAATCAAACGTGCCCGATTTTCCACTCAACCGACAATGCTCATCTTTCGCCAGAATTTTTGTTTCTACCTAAACTAACTATTTCAGGTGTGGCCCGTTGGAAAATCGAAATTTTTTTTATTTTGAAACACCCTAATATACACACATAAACCTACTAATTGTTATTATGATTCTTATTATTATTGTTATTATTGTTATTACTATTATTATTATTATTATCATACATTGTGGCATTTGACCCTCGTAACTGTACGTCTCACGAGAGCAAGAACAGTAGTTTAAAAGTGGTTCTATTTTTTCTCATTAATCTTTCCTTGCTTCCTTCTTTCTGAATAATTTATATTGGTTTATTCGATATAGATGAAATACACAACACGGTTGTAGATCTGCACCTAGTCAAGTTTTATCTATCCATTATTGGACCGATACAACCTAGTCGAATAACATAGCATGACGTGCTAACAACCACATACAGTCTGAAAGAGCTTTAATCTGGGGTTTAAAAAGACACCCGACGACGATCTAACTACGTACAAAATTTACAACGAATACAGAGGCGTGTTTCAAGTCACCTTTTACAATTCATCGAGTGCTCTTGTAGCAGGAATGGGTCATAAATTTTGTGTTTTTTTATTCGTTATTCGCGTTACGTTATTTTCTATCCGAGAAAAAATAACTACAACCACTACTGATCAGGCTGTTGTTACACAATTATTCAAGTAGAGTGCATAGCACAGAATCGAATTTCAATTGTTATCAATAATTTCAAATGTAAGATTACCTGTGATATTATGTATGTTTAATATCAATACTTTCACTATGTTTGTAGCCTCTTTTTTTATATCAGTTTTCCGTAAGCATTTACTCAAGCTTCCGATGTTTGACAACAAATTTATGAGGGCTACTTGATTTTGGATTAGAATAAATTGAAACGAAAGCGTTAAAAAAGAGAAACAAAAAATGTATTCGTACATCAAGTATTAACCGTGTTATCATTACTATCATCTTCGTATTTTCACGTACATGTACGAACTTTTCTAATGAATCTATTTACAGTTGCAAGTTTCCAAAGTTTTCCTTCTTCACTTTGTTGGTTTTCACTTGCCTCTCATGTGAAAATGACATGGCGTCAATGCTTTGTTATCTATTTACGTAATTTATCAAGTATTTCCATGCTTCTTTTCATGTTATCTTTTACGTTTGCAATATTTTGAGTTCTTTTCATATATTTATATACATAAGATTAAAAATATAAACAATCGTTTGAATTAGATTATAGGTTCTTACATATAAGTAGGATATACACACATAAATTATTTGAGACTTGCCAATTATGTAATAATGCATTGAAAATATACCTAAGGTATTCGTTAAGATACATTGTGAGAAATTTTTTTTTATTGAGATTAAAAAAAATTTTTTATCACTATTATTCATCGATCATTACTCTTTCTTTCTTAGATCCGAGAAAACTAACCCGATCATCTTTCGGGTAGTTCTGAAGTTGTTTATGTAACAAAAGTGAATTAAATGTATGCAGGATGGACTAAATAATTCGTTCAATATCTCTGACTTCTCTCTGAATATACACACCGAATATATCCACTGTCAAAATCAATTTACTCACCCTGATCAGATAATGTAATACTAAACAACACACTTGTTCCCACATAGTTATAACGTCACTTTACACAGTTTTAAAGGTCACATAATTAAAAGGTTAATTTTAAGAAAATACTGGTACATACGTCCTATCGAGTATCTAATAATATACTATCAAACTGACACGATACGAACGTCTTTAGATATTGTAATGTTAGCGTTAACATTTCGCGATCAATACGTTTCACGAATTTCAAGTTAGAAGCGACAGGTGTGTACATCGATAATATTCTAACCGATTTTGTATTTAATGAAACTTTCTAAATTTTGCAAAACTCAAACTTGCAAATATAAATTTCAGTTGTTGATACAGGATGTAACATTAGTGGCCTTCGAAATCGTGTGCATGTAATGCGATGATTAATGTGAGTTTTAAATATACGTTATGCAAGAATGATTTATTTACAAATGATTCTGTGATATAGTTTACGAAGTGATTGAATAAAGAAAAATTTACGCTAATTACAATATACTAATTAATAAAACTATATACCTAATCCAGTTTATATAATAGAGTGTATGAACCTATATGTATATATTTAAACCAGTTTGGGCATCGTCTTGCAGATGCGCCAGTAATCTGGCTAGACATTCATTGTTTTTAAATAAACGACAATCCCTCGCCAAGATACGCAGTGTAATTTTTTTTTTAGATTTTTTTTTAAAAAAGTTTTTAATTTTTTTTTTTTTTTTTTCTTCTTTAACGGACAAGTTATTCCTCTGCATCGCAAAACTAATATAAGGAGGGACTTATTACTTAGTCGAAGATAACATATTTTTAGTTTTGTGTAAAAAAGAGAACACATTTTTTTACAAAATGAAATACGTGTGACGTTTGTCATAGATCAACGTATCATCTACTCCTGCACCCCTACTGTTTCTCTTCTTAATCTAAATCACACTCAGAATCCGATATACGTATGTATATGCGTAATAACATTGTACGAAATTTACAGAAACAGAACGAGAATATTCACGATCGTATTTTGGCAAGGAAAACGGTCCGTCGGTGTTATTTTACTGAAAATGCGTAAGTCATACTTGTTACTTATCGTTTCAGAGAAGCTTTGTATTTCTGTTTGATTAAGCGGTAAATTTTGCAGTTGACGATACTGCTACGATAAATTCAAAGGCGTTTTATTCTTTATTTCCATGTATCTGAACAATTTGCCACAATGATATTTATCACATAATAAGTATAGCGTGTTGTGTATGTATGTACATAAATATGTATAATAGTGCAATTGTGTGTGTGTGTGTGTATTTTTTTCCCCATTATCTGTATTCTTGACGTGAACTTTCGATCACGTTGCGAAAAGATTATTCGGCAGTGGCATGCGAATATTGGAATATTGTTTTCTCCTTTGTTTACTTCCGGAATTGCAGTTGCAGGACTAATCTTTCAACGTTACTCACTAAATAATATAATATACATGCCGAGCTTAGATATGATACATCTTCGTCATGAGCTATACTCGTTTACTTTATTATATATCACCATTGATTTATCAGACGAATTAATACCATAACAACAATATCGGCGTAGTTAATCGAATAAACGATTACAGCAGACGTATATCATATGATATTGCATATTCAGCGGAATAGCTAGCTTCTTGTCATACGATACAACTTTCAGTCGTTTATATATATTTATATATATATATATATATATATATATATATATATATATATATTGTATATTATATTAATATATTATATATGATATATATGTAATATATAATATATATATATATATTAAGATTAAAGTAATGAAACTAAATTGCGTCATTTTAATGCAAACGAAATAATATAAGATCATACCTTTGAAACTATATTATGCTCTTATTACGCTCTTTACATGCTCGTCCAAAAAACTGTTTTCTACTAAATTTACTACATACGCACTCATCTTCACAAAGTTTTCGTGTTCAGCGTATATACCTATTATGGTACACGTTGTCATTGTAACTGTCATTTTTATTTCTATTATTGTTATTATTAGTGTTATTATTATTATTATCATACGGAATTAACGCTGTAGTGTTCATAACTGCGATCAGTTAAATACCAGCTGTCTTTGTACGAATCAAGCTAAAAACTGGCCTATTTCAGTGTTCCATTCTTTCTGTTGCTAATATTTGCTATTTTGTATTCTTACTATTTGTCTATTATTTAGCTACGTTCGTCTATTAACTAGACTTGAATTTGAGGCTACTTGCTCAGCAGTCTATTGTCTCTCTTAGTGCTCTGAGGGCCCAACTGCTTCGATAGTCTCCGTTCTTCTCGGGCTGGATTCGGTTAGTTTTCTTCTGCACAATTTCCTCTCTCATCTCTTCTTTCCTTTCACCGGATGCGACAAATGCAATTCTCTTGACCATTCGTCGTCATGCCCTTTGTAGAAAACCGGATGTGTTTGGACCCAGGGAAAACATTATTCCCATTGATGTGGAGAGGGTGGCAGTTCCGAAGGATGGGCCACCGTTGAGCTGTAAGTTATAAAATGATATTAAAACCTTGGACGGTATTCGCTTTCAGTTTTATATTCATACGCCCAAGTGATACATGCATATCTCTGGCTATTCTAAGAATAGTAAGAACATTTGAAATAGTTGACATTTTCTGAATGCCTCATAATTACGCTGAGGTGGACGACTTTGAAAAGAAAGAATGCAACGCTAACATTATTGGTCCATTCTAGCATCGTAATGATATCGATATGAATTCCAAGCTTATTTCATAATCAACTGAGAGAATATTTTCGAATTAATCAGCAAGACAAAAATTCAATGAGAAAGAAATGATTCAAAGAAATTTCTTGCCTTTTCTTTCTACCATTTCATGATATATTTATGATAAACGAAATTATTTAACACAGGCACTATCGATAGTAAGAATTAAAATGTACGTATGTTCCAAATGCGAAATTGAAACAGGCACAATAATGACAATGATGTAGCGAAGTTTCGTCAATTTGTTAAAACTCGATAAGCAATTGGTGAGCATTTCTAAGGAAATGTGAACTTTCATTAAAGTATCAACTTATTAATTATCATAATTAGAATACAACATATCAACGTAAACTTAACATTATAATCATCTGATATCCATGCAGCTGTCAGCATGTGTGACAGCCAGATATTTTAATTTAATGTAAGCTACTATCAGTGTTATAGAACACACTTTGCTTTGCCAAGAAATATAGTCTAATAAAAATAAAATTGTGCATCACATTAACTGAAAATTCCAGTCAAAGAGAAAATGAAAACAATCGTGTGTAGGCCACTTTAAAAAAATAAGTGCGAATCTGCTGTTTCTGATTCACGTTAATAAAAATTTGATATCTTTTGAACTGCCTTTCCACAGTCAAAGGTTCCGATCTGATAGATTTATAGTATATTTGATCAACAAATGAAGATATCTCAATTACAGTTGATCACTGATCAGCAAACTAGTTTAATTTTAATCGTGTATTTCTCGGAGTATTCGTTTGCGAGAAATTAAAAGAAATTCTAACAAGAATGCATATAATGTGTGTGCTGAATGACTGAAAAATCTACCTTAGTCGTTGTACAGCTAATATCTATGAAGCAGCGTTCGAATGTTTAAACTTCCATCTCGCCGATGCTTTCTTTTAATTTACCACGCAGTTCTAGTTTCATAAGTTTACGTAAATTAAAAGACTGGCTATCATTTTACATACGGGCAACAAAAACTTGATGAAAGTTCTGCAAATTGGAAAAATTTAACCAAGAACTACAAGAGTAACATTAATTTTCAAGTTCGAAGGCTAGAAGAACAATGTATGAATGTTCTTTATTACGAACAACCAGTAAGCAAATTGCGAAATCCGACGATTTTAGATTTGATGCGAATGGCAATTAGAACATGGATCCAGAATTCATCATTTACCACATGGTGAAGTAAAACGACCGATAGCGTAATATAAAATATGAATAACGAACAAAACAGGCAATATCGCTTGGCAGAGCAAATCAAAATATCATAACTACAAACCTGATCTAACTACAGGATTGGAATTGGGTGCAGGGTTACGGGTGACAAGGGTTAGATTAACCTATCGTGGATTTATATTAGGATTTTTTGCAGGGATTTCACAGGGCATCTAACATGGAAATGGGGTTTGGCCAGTGAAAATTAGCGAAATACTTTGCTGCGACAAGATGAACTGAAGGCTGCATGGTTGATCAGGCCTTCTTTACGTAATCATCGTTTTAGTTTATTTTATTTGTTTATTTCTTTTATTTTTTGTTAAGCCTTTTCTTTTTTCCTTACATGTATACAGGACTACTGCTCAGTAACTCGATGAATCTTACTTTCACTTTCTACTACTCACTTCGATGTTGAAAATTTTTACTAATTGTTTCAAATCAGTCGCTCCGAACGTCTACCAAGAAATATGTGATTAAAGTTTAACGGGTAAGAGCAATTGCTGGTATTTGATTAAATATTGGCAATTTATTGAAAAATATCAAATGATTTTACCGTCTCTAAAAATACATTTTACAGTCGCAAAATACTTACATCGCTGTGAAATGAATTTTCAAAATAATATTTCCAATATAGTTCATAGACTATTTTATCTTTTTTAAAGGTAATATAAAATTTAATTTTTGATAATAGATTCGCGAAACGGTTGCGAAGCATTTATTCGTGAGTCTCACCCAGGTGATAAGTACGTCGTGAATTAATTCATTGTTCGTAATATTGATTTGTTTAAACTCATTGAAAAATATATTGGAAACGGTACACGCAAAAACGAAGTTTGACGCACAAAATATGAATACTCCTCTACCGAGTCGATCAAAAATCGTTTTCATACGCCTAAATTATTTCAAAGAAAAAGTTCAATTCAACGATTAAAAAATAATTACTAGTTCGATGCTTTGGCAACGTGGACAGAAACGTGTAAATGAGATTGTTGAATTCTTCTCGATCTTACACTTAATTATTTAGTGTAAGCAAGCAATCAAATACCATTCAAAAAGTATGCTTCATCGATTATGAATCTAAAATACTGTGTCTTGCTGCGTTACGTCGAAAAAAATATGCCGCAAATAACAAAACAGTTTCTATTTTTACCGTCAATTGAATCGAGCCGTCCAATTATTACGCACTACTGTATAATCGAATGAGTTTTGGTAAACGAATAAACAACAACGGCGATTGACGCGTAATTTGAATATTAGATATGAATTGAAGAATAAACGAGTTACTTTTTAACAAAGTCGCTGTATAGATGTGTTCAATCTTTAAACGATCTCTGTAATTAAAAGACAAATCTATAAATGATAAAAGGTATTGTAGATAAAAGTTAAGGTAAGTACCTCTGCGAGCGAGGTCGGGCCGACTTATAGATGATTCTCGGTCATTCTTTCTTTCGTTCAGGAGAAGACGTAACGATTGGTAGTAGCTGATAGTAGTAGTAGTCGATAGTGGTAGCTGACAGTGGTAGATAGTTGATTCGGTAGTGGTAATGTGTACGTATACGCGGCGCACGGTGCTGGGTTGGCAGATGGCTTGCTCTAACTTGACGGCAGTAAGCAAGACGATCAAGATCAGTATCAGACGAATCACAATGATCATTGTATGGATATTTTAAGGAAAGTTTGGTTCAGTACGGTTGGAATATTTTTATTATTCAGGATTTCGTTCATCTTCGATCATTTTTGATTCTCAGGATAATACGTGACGAGGTGTTGGTGTTTCTTTCTTTTTCTTTAAACAAAAAAAAAAAAAAATTTTTTTTATATTTTTTCATTGGATGAAGGACCGGGGATGGTCGACGTCTTTCGATATATTTTGGTAAACGGGGAATGGCGGGAATGATTTGGCGAAAGGATCGTTTGTTTTATCACACAAAAATTTTGTATGTTCTCTTTGGATGGATAGTGAATGATTACGGTTGATTGGTTGGCTGGTTGATTTTTTTATGTTTCTGTTTGTTTGTTTGTTTTTTTTTTTTTTTGTTTTGTTTTCTTAATTTTTGTGGTTGGTTGTGGGTGCCTGAAGGCGACTATTACTGAGCCACCCACGGCTTACCTTGCGAAACTCTTGAACGCCGCTGACTGTGGGTTTATACACAGTGGTACGCGCGTTGTGTTCAGCTGTTCCGCGATAAATTTGTGCATTTCCTCTGCAAAAGAAAAAGAAAAAGTATAAATAACCAAAGTGTAGATATAATTTAACAATAACAATAACAATAATGTTTGATCTGCACGCACAGAGAAAGATATTTTTAAAAGGCAACAAATACTATATGATTATTCCAATGAGGCAATTTTACGACAGAAGTTCAATAAACTTTACAAGCAGCAGTTATGTGACTCAAGATCTTTGAAACATCGCCTTGCGTAGTTGAATGAAAATCAACGTTTTTTTTTTTTTGTTTTTTTCTCAGCTTCAGCACAAGTTTAAATATTTTATAACGATCTTACATATCTCGGCACGGTAACGATAATGCGAGTGAAAGACATATGCGCGTCCGTTTCCGTATACATTTTTCTAATATCATCTCAATGTAAAAAGGATGCATTTGATCGTCCAATTGTTGGTAGACGTACCTTTCACCTGCTGCACACTGGTCAACTTTCTTTCCCACAAATCGTCAAAGGTGTGTGAAGTGGCAGGTTCAAAATCGCCGGTATACTGTCGCATTCCAGCACTTGCGGTATAACAGCAAGTGCACATACAGGAATGATAACGCAGTCGTCCTTCGTCGAGATAAGGATGAGCTAGAGCGTCGACGACGGTGATCCTTTTGTCCTGAAAACAAGGAAAAGATAGAAATCTAACGCGTTAGAAAGAGGATGATAAATTTTCACGGATCATTGCCGGCTACCGGCATCTCGTAAAATCTTACCGGATCAAACACCAACATCTGACACAAGAGATGCACAGCTTCGTGCGTAGCCTGACTGCTGAGAGTGTAGAGAGCTGTTAGAGAAGGTGGTTTCGGCGCTCGTCTCAACATGTGAGATCTGGCTCCTTCGCAGGCGTACTTCATGTCTTCCATCGAAGGAGTGCCGAGCAGTTCCGTGATTAGTTCAAGCTGAAAGCATAAAAATTGATGTGCGATGTCTGATACGTTGCAGTGGATCACTTAATTTCAGTCCAAAGTCTACTTCCATGCACTGTAATGACTCTCAATGACTCTAAATGACCAATGACTCTTAGTGGAATGGTAAGATCGCTCACCTGTTGTACCGGACTTTGCGCCTGGAATAGAATTCGCCTACCGAGAAGCTCACCGAAGATACAACCAACGCTCCACACGTCAACTGCTGCTGAATAGTGCCGTGCACCCATAAGGATTTCTGGTGCTCTGTAGTACTGCGTGACCACCTCCTGAGTCATGTGTTTGTTCTGGTCAGGTTCCTCGACTCTGGCTAAGCCGAAATCGCAGATCTGCAATTGCGTCGAGATACAGGTTCGGTAAGTTTTCTGGTACCAATTGGTGATGGCGAAATAGCGGTGACATTTCTCGATTGCGTGTGCGCGCCAAATTACCGCTTTTTAAAATTTTTATGAGCACATCGGTATACCAAAGTTTTACCATTTTAACTCTGGATGCTTAAAAATCAAGCATAAAATAAAGATCCTTACGTTTTATCGAGTTATTAAGAACCGCGAAAAAGTTTTACCAATAATTTTCATCCGTAACTTGTTAAGCTCATAATCCATTTTGTCCGGTAACGTAATTAATATCAATCGGAAGTTCATTAAAACGCTTCAAGTCGACGAACAGTCAAGTTCAAAGCACGTAAAAAGAAACTGGAGAATGTACTTTTCAATATAATAATAATATCAACAAATCCAACCGAGTAGCGTAATGTGTGATGTTAAAAAACAAGTGAAACGTATAAATGTGCAACATATACACTGCGATTCTTTGAGTTTACTGAAAGTCGAAGATATAAAATAGAGGTCTGAAATTGAAGATGCGGATTTTTAATGCGTACGTGAATGAAAATGAAATGACGGAAAAAAAGAAGAAGAAAACCAAGCTTACCTTCAAAACGCAATTGCTGTTTACCAGCAGATTTCCCGGCTTAATATCACGATGCAGAATTCTCGACGAGTGCAGATACTTTAATCCTGAAACAAACAAAGGGAAAGCGGTCTCGTTAATCTCTGCGGTATAACAAAAGGGGGCTGGAAAAAATGAAGGACTGGGGAGTTCTTCCTCGCCGTAGAAAGGATGCAAACAACCAAGGACCGGCTTGGCCACATATTATGAATACTTCCTCTACTGTCGGAGTACCCCTTGTAGCAGATATTGTAGGATCTACAAGAAATAACACCGAGCCTTGAAAACTTATAAACCGCACAATTAGCAGTCGCTGCACTACGGTTCATCGGCCCTCGGGGCGTTTCAATTAGTAATAATTAAGACTTGAGGTGAAACTTATCACCGGTGTGAAAAAAAACGCCGGTTGCTTACTCTGGCACACCTTTTGAACAGAACCAAACAGATCACGTAAGTGAAACAAATAGGTATTTGTTTTCAACAAAATGAGCAGCCCAAACGTGGGTTTCCATGGTCATTAATCAACAAATAAGGTTTGCACCTATCTCCAAAATATCTCCGCGGATTATAACAGTAAGAATATACACACATCGATGCATATATTCTTTCACAAAGAACGCTCAACTCCAGCATTTTAACAACAAGGTATCAGGAGTTTCAAATTTCCCGGGCTTTCCAGGTCGCTGGATACCCTGATGCTGCAGGTATTGCTAGAAAGCAGCGTTACATAAAGCTAGAAATTCCATTTTACGTAGCAGGCTCCTCGGCACGTTGTAATGGACTGTATAAATTTTTAAGCCTGAATTGCGAAGGCGGTTTAACGGACGGCGTCTGCACAATGGATCTCAAGATTACGTAATCTTAATCGTAGTTGAGAAACGGCAGAGTTAGTCAGCTAAGATCATATCTGCAAATCTCAGGTCTCAGAAATACATCCGTTATTTACACCCGCCTCAGAATCCACCGTGTGAAATCCTACCAAAGTTCGATAACGAGCCGGGAATTTCACGATAAAATACGTTCACGATAGTGTCGAAATAGGCGAAAAATCCTGCGCGATCAGACGAATTTCAAGAGAAACGTCGAAGTCCTGCATCCGTTAAGGAATTTCCGTGATACCGTTACCAGCCTTCAACTGCAGGGGTACCATCACTTTACGTAATTAGTATACCAACACCTGTTAACTTGGCGAGTAGTTATCGGTTGGAGTTGCACTCTACCGGAGTTTTAGTTACCCTTGTGGTATAAAAGGAGGCACAAGTGAATTGGTATACGACCTTGACGAAAATCGTCGACATTCTAGAATGTCGGCAGTCATTTGTTCGAGCGTGAAATTTCGCTCGTGTTAAAACTATGAGACGAAGGTTGTTTTCTGGATCAGGATCACTGAGTTTGGGCATTTAAAAATTAGGGATAAGTGGTGCTTTGAGTAGCAGTTTTGCTGGACTAAAGTAACCAATTTCATTCCAGTGTTGTAAAGATAGGTTTGCGCATGCGCGGTTCACAATTGCTTCACTTTCGTCACTTGGGAGATTACTTTCGTCCCTGGGGAAAGAAGAAATTGACCACTCGCATCCCGCGAAACTACCACGCAAATCCCCCGCCACTTTTCATCCCCTTGTTTCAAAAACTGTCGTGTGTGACTCGGGCCAAAAGTTGGCCATGGCAACTCGTGTCTTTGCCACTCTCGCCTCACTCAGGCGCCAAACTTTACACTCGTCGCAATCGCTAACTTTCGTCCCTTGTCACACAATATACTATTATTTCTTACAACGCTACGTGAGCCCAGTGCCTAGCAGCGGGAATCATTCCTTCTCGATTAGAATGTTATAGGGGCACTGGAGTCTCTGCAAAACAGAGTCCGGCTAATCGCTTCCACCTTGGCCACCATTTTCTTGCGAACCGAAATTGTGGGAAGTTTTGTACGTGTATAAATAGGTAGAAACATTGATTGATAAACATATAACAAGCCAATGTTGTAATATGTTCATCATTTATCATAATATGTAAATAAATATATCACAAGCTAATCTTGTAATATGTTCATCGTATAACATCAACGTTTCTACATGCTTATACGTGTTTAAAACTTCCCGAAATTTCGGTTTGCAAGAAAATGACGGCCAAAATGGAAGCGATTGACTGAACTCTGTTTTGCAGGGAATGTAAGGGGCGCGATATTCATCGAGGATAACCTCCTCCGGTACAGCAGCGACGGTTGGGTGCAAAGAAGAGAGAATGTGAAACGAGGCGCGATCCACTTAAGGATTTCATAAATTTAAGTTGAAACAGGAATTGTAAATCAAAGGAACTTGAATAACTGAAATGGTCTTTAAAATAACGAGGAATTAATCGAGATAACTGAATTCATTGGGGATCATTGCGAAACACTTAAAATCACACGGTATAATTAGAAATCGCACGGCAAATGTTGGCAATCATGACAGTCACTACAAATTTCGCGGTAAACTCCAAACGGTATTCAATTCAATAATATGCTGGTGACTTTTGTTTTACGATGTACTTTCGTTAATTTTCAGCTCAACAAGTGATTTCCATTGATTTCCAATGATTTCCCAACGTTCCAAGTGATTTCCAGAGTTCCGATGTAATTGGTTGTGATCTCCTGTAATTCAATCCAATCAGTAATTTCTGAAAATCGGGTAAAACGATTGAAAATCATCGTAAAACAATAGAAATCACTCTGAATCAATATAAATAAATTGCAATCATTCCTTCAATTTTCAAATGAATGGCTTGTCGATGTAGAATCAGATGCTAGTCGCGTGTGAAGACACAGAATAAGTAAAAAACGAGCGAAGATCCGAGGAAGGGAAAGGGAATCGAAACCCCTGGCAAGCAGTCGAATTGTACGAGGTAATCTGTTCCCTATTCAGTTGACACTCTGCGGCACTCTGCAGGAAACTGGGGCCTCTCCCGTTTTCCCCTCGGTTCGAAGCCGAGGGTGCGACAGCATCCCGGGATCGTCGTTCAAGGGATGCAATATGAGCTCGGAGCTTCGACTAGTCGCTGCTTGAACAAGGGACGCACGTACGTACACTTGGGGACAATGAATCTGAGACGGATAATTTTTTCCACTAGACAGTTATGTTGGCAACGCAGAGAAACCTACAGCGCCACCGTCGGCTGATCGCGAAACAATCTCAATCTTAATAAAGATAACGTGACCCATGACCGTCGAATCTAACCTTAGAATACCGCGGGGATAATTACTTGTTGGATTGACGCGTATTCTAAGTTTAGATTCGACGTTCATGGGTTATATTACGTTTATTGAGATTGAGTTAGTTTCGCGTTCGGCCGACTGTGGCGCTGTAGGTTTCTCTGCGTTGCCAACGTAACTGTCTGGTGGAAAAAATTTGCCGTATAAGATTCATTGTCCCCAAGTGTACATACGTACCTACCCAGTACAGTGAGTCACTCCGATAAACTCGGACGACTCGTTCCAATTTCGACGTATGAAGTCCCGGCCCAACATTGTGCCTTCGAACGAGGATCGCCTTGGCGAATCCACCCTCATCATCTTTCTTTTTCTCGGTATCGGGACTACGACGGAAAGTCTCGGACAAAGATTGCAGCTCCGATTGACTCACCGTCAAAGATATAGCTACACGGGCGATTCACCCGGAGGAATTACCCCCTCATCTGTCATCGTATAGGTTGGTAGATACGTGTTTACATTGGCGTCGTTGTTTCGTCTCGCGGTGTTGGAGGTATTAATTCTGTTCATCAAGGTTCATGAGACGCGGCGACAGGGGATTCGGATACACCTCGGTCAGGCGCAACTGTCAATGTTTATTTAGGTACCTAATACATACAACGAATCCTGCGCTGTGGGGTGAGTCAAGCTCAGGATACTTGGGGCTCGAAAAAAAAACTCAGACTAATTAAATTTGATTGTCTATTTCTGGATTCAAACGTCAGATTTTATTCAGATTTCGACATTTCTTCTTCGACGGACGAATTTTGGCGAAGATTGTTTGAAAGATTATGTTTTCATGATTGGTTCTTTGAATTCCGCCTCGTATCATCGGGAACGTTTCGTATACTTCCGTTAAACGATTACAATCATAGTGTAATTCTTTACTATGTATCCCATTGCTTTTCTTCTTCTTCTTGTAGAGTTTAACGCCTCGCGCTATCGAATAACAAGCTTCGCAAAATTTAGACAGGCAAGATTTATGCTGAAGAAGAGACACGAGTTGGCTAGTCTTCGAGATAGTCGAGTCCAGCAAATTGCCACGAACCCGCAAATTTTGAGAGGTCGCCAATTAGTCGAGTTTAGACTGCGCGTTACAGTCAAGCTCAAAAGTCAAAGAGGGTGAAATAATCAGTGTTTCAATTTTCGATACGTCATTGATACCGCTGAAAATTACTCACAGAGACGAAAATATTGAGTCTATGATTCCAAATCCAACGATGAGATTGAACTGGTCATATCGATAAGGATCCAAGTGTCGATTCTGGGTACTTGGACCCAAGTTGGAAAACTGTGAGAAACCGTTACCGGTAAAACGGTAGGGAAAAAAAAAAAACAAGCGGTAGATTGGTTTGACCGGAAGAGTAAGTAATCGGAAAGAGTTGAAGCGAAACCGAGCTTGAAGCGATTTCTACCTATCGAAGAGGCAAACTAGGACGGATAACTCTATATAGGTGCACGTACTAAATATATAACGACAATGGCAATAAAGCGAGGGTAGAACGTGGGAGATTTATACATATATATATTGGAATATATCTTGCGGGAAACAAGAGATGAAGATGATCGCACGTTGCGGTGGGCAATGGAGCGAAAACGGATGGTGTAACCGGTGTAGTAAAAATCAAGATGGGTCGTACACCACCGCCTACATAAGGCGGGGGGAGGAAAGAGGTAAAATTAAAACCGTGAGAAAGGAGCTGCCGAGCGAATAAGAAGATGCTCTGACCTTGCTGGTATAATTTCAAACCGCTAACGTATCAGTCGAGTTGCTAATTTATCCGTGACCTTGCCCAGCGAATAGCAAAGACCTTTGTGTTTTACAAAAATCTATATTTACTGCAAGGTCGTTTTTTAATGCTAATTTACTCGTGAATGACATGAGGATAATTAGCTGCTGAAAACGAGTTGCCCCTGTGTTTCGTCTGGTGGTTCAGCTTGCTCGTCGGATTTCCAATCTTAGAGATGACAGATCTGTTCATTGGAAAGAAAAAAAATAGTGTATCAGAGGTATCAAAGTTTGAGAAACGTTCCCAGTTTGTCATTTTTCATCGTTACTCACAATTCGATCACATGTATACGAATGTAAAAAAAAAATATTGACAGGATTTTACACTGGCAGGCTTTGGTTGACTTTTAGTATAATAGAAGAAATCGAGGAATTAGTTTTCACAATCAAGAATCAAAATTAGGGCTGCAACATGGATGATTTTGTCTGTACAGAAATGAAACCGATGAAACGTGTAGCCTGTATCAATAGCCGGTATTTACTAGTTGCGTTTACGGTTCAGTTCCTTTACAGCCAGTCGTACTGTATTTTCTTGTGTCTGTTGCAATAATTTATAACTCAAGAGATTACCGTTTTTGCAATTAGCAGTGGAACGATTGTATTACCACCAATAACGAGGACCTGAACATTTTCATCTATATTCAACGATATCGATTCAACTAAAATTTCCCAGTTACTCCAAAAGGATGAAAATTTTTCTCGGAGTCAGTCGAGCCTGAAAAAGGAACAAGGGTCGCAAGTCAGTCCACGGTCGAAAAGCGGAAGAAGGTCAGTAAGGGGAATGTTAAAGCAGGCGAGGAAATTAATCGTAATGAAAATTCAACGTCGTTGATACGGACACGTGCGAGGAGGACAATGATCTCGGAGGGACATCAAGGGGCACGCGGAAATGGGCAAGGTGCCTCGGAGCCTCGCTCCGGAAGTCGACGGTCGAATGAATTAGCGAAGGAGAACGGGGTGCAACGCGGCTACTACACATTCATCCGTACCTTCGTACCTACGTATTCGACAACATGAAGCAGTACGGGTGTACCTCATACCTGGGCTGCGGATAGAAAATTAAGATCGCAAGGCAGATACGTGGGATGTTCTTACCTGCGTACATACACAGCTCCGCAGGAACGTATGTCGGAGGTTAATATTCACGCCGAGACACACTCGGTTGCTCCCTCTAATCGCATGAACCACTTACCGGATACACGTATGAAAGGGTCGTTATATATTGTGATACGCGCCGCTTCGCTGTCTCGTTATCCTTTTCCTTATCCTTATCGTCTTCATGGATTTCTTTTTTTTATTTTTTTTATATTTATTTTTTTTTTTCTCTCATATACTTATTAACCTGCGCAAGCACAGCTGTATCCGATCATGTAATTATTCTTTGCAACGGATTGGCAGAACCTATCGTTCCATCGAAAAAGACAAGAAAAAAGATTCAAACGCCTCTCGGCATTGGAAGCTACGAAACGGTCGTTTGATCGAGACGATTAAGAGGCATCGTGAAAATGACAATGATCAGAAATCTGACTTCCTTGATCGATTGTTTGACAGTTACAGCCTCTGAGCTCTCGCTGTGGTAACGATTTTGAACGCGCGTTTGAAATTTTTTTTTTTTCAATACAATTTTGAAAAGTATTCTGTACACAGGTTAGTTGTACAAAGCAAGGTTCGTTTGAAGGAATTTTCGATTCGTGTGCTGTTTATTAGTTTCAAACTATATATTGTAAAAAAAAAAAAATTTCTCCACCTATATGGCAGCAAATTTAATGCCATACACAAAATAGATCTCTTGTAAAATTTTCGTAAATATAATATTTATCATTTATACATATATGTGTGTATTGTATATAAAGACGAGCAGCGATAAACAGTTTGAGAGAAAATATAAGGTGTGTAAAATTCGTTGTATACGGCATAACGATTAATATCATAAGCGCGAGGCTGTTTAAGATTAAATTTCGACCGACGGCGTGTATAAAATCATTAATTATATACAGACTAGAAGCGTATATCCATATAATATCGGTTATACGGAGACTGGAATTGATGTTGACTAATAAACGTCGACCGGATGCTCGTCTGCAAGTCGAGCTAGAATCGCGTTCGAGCGACGAATGGAATCTTCAGCTTTTCTTCAAAGTGCACACCGTGTGGCTCGGTTATCTCCGAAGGCTCCAAGACCGGCTTCGCGGATACGTCACGCCTAGCGATTTTACGTTCGACGCGGATGGGTTCACCGTACTCGGTTCTCGCCGATTCCTATGCCACGTATAGCTGCAGACTAATCCAACGACGACGCCGTCGAAGCTCGACGTCGACAATTTTCTAAACGACTCAGGTTGGCACCGAAATTCAATTTCACCCCGAAGACGAGACGGCGTAAAATGTAAAAGAAAAGTCGAAGGAACTTCTATTCTTACTCGGGCGTGCTGTAATGAACGTACATTGAGAAAAATTTCATTTGTCATTGTAACTTTTAAAATTCATTAAAGCAGGTTCGTTAAAAAAACTGTTTGAATATTGTTGGAATTATGAAAAACTAGGTGCGTGTAAACATTTTGCCCTATCGTCGATCCTTTTTTGGTAATTGCAACGCAAAATTAGTTTGTGAGGTTTACTGTATTTTTTTAGTTAAACAAGGCTTTGACGTCAATTTATTGTTGCACGAGCATTGAATTTTCGCAACAGTTGCAAGAAAATATAGCAACGGTAATCGTAATGAGAGAGAATAGTAACGGATACTAGACTTTCCGGTTACAGATAGAAAACTAATTTTCATTTTGTACTTATAACTATATTTTCCGATTGTGGTAAAAAATGAAAATAGTTAAGGACTGAGTGGTAAACGGAACTAAAAATTTCTCTGAGTGTATTTCGAAATGAGATAATGCAGAGATTCGCTCACGTTGCGATTAATTGGATGCGTTGTGAAAGAGCGTTGGTACAGGATAACAATGGTTCCGGTTAGATGTACGATAAAAAAAAAATGGCGAAGTGCTTAATCGAAGTTGCCAATGATGTTCAAGCCGAACAACGCTTTAAATACTCTATAGTTTAACCCGTTAAAGCTCAGGAAAAAACTGGATCAGATAGCATCAGACTAACTATTCCAATCATAACAAAATGGAAAAATAAAATATGCTTATTTTTGCTTATGTCATTTGCAATTTAACAAATTATGCCGAAAGTCGTTATTTTGAAAAATTGACCACGCCAATCGATTATGCGGAAAAAATGATGAATGAATGTCGGATAATGAGCTTCTGGCTAGTAAGCTTTAAATAAACGTGTTTGGATTACCAATGGAATAAGACTGTGATCTGAAATACTTTCAACTATCGATTGCATCGTTAAAGAACCTTAGGACGGAAATCAGACCAATCATAGATTTGGAGCATTTCATTACCGAATCGTCTCGATGAAAAACGGCAATTCGCTTATTTCTGTGCACCGAACACCAACTGCCAGTACATCAAAATGGCCGATACTCCTTGACTAGTCTCCGAAATTTTTGTGCTGCTCGAAAAAGTAATTAAAACATGATTGAATCCTTACTTGCTCAACTCGCCAAACTCAACCGACTATGTTTTCTTTATGCACAAGGTTTCCAAGTGGCGTGAAGACTTGCGCCGGTATGACACGGTGTTTTACCAGCTTTCCTCGCTGGCCGCTCGATCACCGTCACCAAAGGCACACGTCTTCTGACACATGCCCATACGTATTGGTCCGCGTATAATACGTTACACTTGGCCGACCAAAGTCGGTCTCGACTCCTTGCCCAGTAGTAGAAGTCCGTTCACGTCAGGCGTTACAGACGCTTAGCGCTTGGAGCCGGCAGAGCCGGTCCACGTGTAAGTCTAGCGTGTGAGTACTTGTATTTTTATGCCTACAATGGATGCATAATATCACATACATCAACGGTCATAAGCGTGACTTTAAACGAAATGAAACAGCACTCACAATTCATGATAGTACTAATATAAGTTTTTTACTAATGAAAAAATGGTCACATACGGCCAATTTTGATCCGCCGTATTTATTCATCTACAAATTGCCGGAACTTATATTTTTAACGATCTCTTCGATTAGCCGAAAAAAGCGTCGTAAAATCAGTACAGGGTGCACAGGTATAGTAAAGTTATGATTCTCCCAGAAATTCGTATCAGGTGATTTGTTTGAAATTGATTCGCGAACTGTTATTCATTGAAATTGGACAAACGATCCGAATTTAGGATAAACAAAAAGTGCTCGATAAGTAAGGTGTGTTACAATCAGATTGATAATTTCTAAACTGTTCAGCAAAAATTTTCATTCGCAATTTTTTTACTTCTTATTCTGACAAAACTGATTAGAAATCAAACCGATAGTTGATCGCGAACCTCAGGTTACGAATCGTCAAATTTTGTTACAGATTTTTTGATCGGACTGTACGCTAGCTGATAGATTCTTAATAATCATCATGACACTAATTAAAATTCACAGATAAAACCTCGTCAGCGTTGTTGATTTTGAATTAAAGGAAGAAAGATTCGTTACAGCTGAACCGATGGAGGATATTTGATCGAAGAAGGGACTCGGACGGGCCGCAGCGGCAGCAGAAGTGACAATGGCAAAGATCAGGGCGTATATTTCCCGCGATGAGGCGGTATTCACGTGGAGGAGTATAAGTTTGGATTTCTCATCGAGCGATGCTCCGGCGAGCAAAGCCCCTCGGCCGGATGACGGGGTCTCGGGTCACGGATGGGTGGCGGCAGGACTGGTTTCCCCCGGACTTCTCTTTCTTCACGTTATACACTCTCAACACCATACCTCGGCTCTCTTGTACCGGCAATGGCTCCGAGTTCATCCGATGGCCAATTTCTGATGATACACGCATTGATTTATCGAAGATTCAAAATTTTCACCTCTTCATTTCTATAAATGGCAACCGACCACCGTACACATTGCGAATTGCTAACGAAAGAACAGTCCGTAGTTTGTCAGAGTTTAATGCGCATGCGCTACAAATTCGCGAACAGTTGTTCGCCAGGGTGACCAACCGTCGTGAACGTAACCTAAAAAATTTTTGCGGTTGCATACATCGCGGCGAAGCGTCGTCTAAAGTTACGACGATTGGTCGCCCTGGCGAATAACTGTTCTCGAATTTGTAGCGCATGCGCATTAAACTATGGCAAATGACGGACCATTCTGTCGTTAGTAATTCACACTGTACACGTAGACGGGCGCAAGTCAAAACTCCGGATCCTTAGAGTTGAAACTCTGAATGCGTATGTCAAGGTTGATAATTTTCGTTGTTTCGAGGATTCGAATTTCGAACCAATGCCATTCGATGCAACGGTCAGTCAGAACTTTGACAATTCCGAATTTTAACCCGCGTCCATACAGACTGATAGAAAACATGGTACAACCACTAATGGTTGGGGTTAAATTCTCGAAAGATTATTTCATCATTGAGTTAAACTCGGGAACAATTTTGACCGTGCATTTCTCTCTCAACGTATCTCCAAACTGACGTAACATTTTATAAGTTTAAAAAAGTTTCTAGACGTTGCGTGTGTACCGTCCCCTGAAATTATCATCACAACCGGCTGATTAAAGCTTAAACAATCGATACTACGCGCAACTACTTTCAGTTCCAAGAGTGCGACCGTATAACTGAAAAAATCGCGGGTGGGAGGAGTTTGGGTTTTGTGTGTTCGTACGCATCGAGTAATTCGGTAGATTCGCGTCCTTTCGAGCTGTAACGTTTTGCCCAAAGGTCTGTACAACGGCGTAATCCTCTGCGGATCGTCTCTCAGGCCGAAGACCAGGGAATGAGTTTGAACTATGATGACGACGCCTCGTCAGACCGAGTTCCGTGCTTGCGGACCAGTCACCGTGTTGATCACTATATCCGTGCCCAAAGTGCCAGCTGGGACGTATAAACGGCGGTCCAGAACGCGATGGAAATGGTAGGCGTTGGCACCCCCGTTATAAAGCCATGACCTCTCTTCGTTTTTTCGTTTAAAGTAGGAAACGTGTAAATTTCCTCACGCTTTGATTATCTTCCAAAAAGCTCAACTTCTCACTGATCAACTGAGAGAATGAAACACGTTTCATTTCGTCGATCGATAAAATGAGTTCAAAAAAAAAAAAAAAAAAGACCACAAACGAAACTTTCCGAGTCTTTCTTTGTGGTTGTAATTCACGGGGTTCGTAAGAGATGGGTCATTGTCCGATCCTACACACACAGGGAGGGATCCAATTAAAGGAAATGGTCGCGTGTCGGTTGGAATTTACGCCGGGACGCAGTTTAGGGTTAGTTTCCTCCCTCCACACTCCGTAAAACGAGCATCTCTTAAATAATGTACGACTATGCGTACACGCACCCCAGGAGCTTTACCTAGATGGGTTCTCAAGGTAGTACCGCAGTCTCTATTCGTACTTCCCGGCAACGTATGAATATAGCTCTCGAAAGTAATTTATACCGTACAGATACCCCGGATTCGGTTCAACGACACGTCGAGCTGTAGGTGCCTGACAAACGCGAACCTTCGATTCAAGAATGAAAAGTAACTACGATCGCAATAGTCAAAAAAAAAAAAATTACATCGCGTACAACTTCGAGAATGAATTCAGCAATTTCTATCACGCTATAATTACGCTACCCAAGTTTGTTAGACACTGGAAAAACAGTGTACGGACCCTCATAATCGTAGTTTATACTTTCCGGACTGCTCTTGTGAACACGGCTAAAATATAACAGCCGTACATTGTACGAAACAAGGCGGAGACAAGAGACTCGAGGATGCAGAGGTTTCGGTGTAATTTGTCAAAGCGTTAAAGTTTGCCTGAAAGCTTTACAATTGGTCTTCCTAAGGAGAGGCATAATTCTGTAGAAGTGTAAGTCTCCGTGTTCAAGATGGATCCTGGCACCTACTTGGATATGACTGACAAGGAGAGTATCAAACCTCTGAATCGTGGATTTTACTCAAATTCTTCGGTTCGTTTCCTTGGCCTGAAATATGAAGCCTGTGATGTATAGTTTCATCTTATAGGCCTCTGTTCACTTTGGGTAAAATTGATAATACGAACGAACGAAACCTGTTGTGCTTTTTTTCCTTAGATGTCAATTTTTATTGTTCGCCGTTAAAGTTTCGATGACAGGTTCTTATAGATTCGATTGTACGCGAATATATTATTATTTCATAGCTATAAAGAAGTAAAAACTGCGCATTTTAAGCAACTTGACCTGTTGTGAATTGTGCAAAGAAAGATCTAGTAGAGAAAGTTACGCATCAGAGACTCCATATTTTAGACCAAAGCTACACGCTTTGAAGTTTCGGTAGAATCCGTAATCCGGGTAGCTCTGATACTTTCCTTGCGAGTGTTGTTTGGAATGAGGGACGAGGTGATAGATTTATATTTCAGATATACGTATCGTGTTTAGACGACTACCAGGAACAAAATGACCCAGTTACCGTGATTAAAGCTACTTACTGAATAATAAATATCCTTGCTCTCTTTCTCTTTGTCGGTTTTAAAATATAAAATTAATAAAAAAATCCCATTGTCACAGGTGGTTATTTGACAACTGATGTATAGTAAAAATCTTTTTTGACTATTCAGTGATTTCAGGTACCCAACGACTAACATCCAGAGTATTGGACATCCCGCACAAATATCTTTCGTACCTATTCAAAAATAAGAAAAAAAAAAAAAAAATTAAAACCCTGAATACGTTAATTTTTTTCGGCCATGTCAGTGTTGTCAAATTTTTCAACTTATTTTCAACTCTTGAATAGGATTAATCCACTGTAATATTTATAGTAGCAGTTCAGAACGAGCGATAAAATCGTACGTTGTACATTCACTGAAATATGTAATTCTATAAATATTTTTACCGAACGACGTAAGGCGTTGAGATAACACGTCAATCTTTACCGCTCAGTGAATTCACGATTCCGAGATGGCTATATATAAGTGCACGAGATGCAGCTCGACGATGCCATAAAATTTGAACATGTCACATGTTCCACATGTGCGCATGTATTCCGTAGTAAAAACGAAGAGGCAAGGAAAAGCAGCGTAAAGAGGGTTTTTGAAGAGGGGAAGACTTTTCACGATGCACTCGCGGACTTGCCGAGATTTGCATTAATTTTCAAATATAATATACCGTCAGCTACATCACAGGGACTCGACTGCAGCACTCCTTTATTTGAAACGCTAGAATAATTTCACCCTTTTGCGAGAAGGAGTCGTCGCGGTAGTGCACTGGTGGGTGCTAAGTACTTGGCAAACTGGCTTGTAGGCGGTTGGTATTCGGAGGTTCGCTCGTTTTTTGCGCTCGAGAGAAGAGAAACGAATATGACGAAGAAAAGGACAGCAAACAAGGAACGTGAAAAGGTATACAGGGTGGCCGTAAATGCGGTACAAATTATCAGCAATGTCAAGATACCGCGACAAAAGACTTGCAGTCGCGACGTGTTACACCTCAGACTGTGGATCATGGAACACGCATCCGAAACGAAAATAAAGGGCCGTCCATAAACCAAATAGCTAGTCTAAAAGGGTCCTGTTCTGTGGTAAGCGGTTTCAATTAAGGCATACTAATTTATTTTTCCACGGACAATATTGCATTGAGAGTAATTTTTAGTAAAGGTTACCGTTCGGTTCTTAACTATTTTCGTTTTTTTCCACGATCGAAAAATACAGTTCTAGGTAGAAAATGAAAATTAGTTTTCTAGCTGTTACCGGAAAGTCTGGTATCCGTTACTATTCATTCTCATTACGATCACTGTTGCTATATTTTCTTGCAACTGTTGCGAAAATTTAACGCTCGTGCAACGATAAATTGATGTTAAAGCCTTGTTTAATTAAAAAAGTAGAGTAAACCGAACAAACTGATTTTGCGTTGCAATTACCAAAAAAGGATCGACAATAGCGCGCAAAATGGTTACGCGTACCTCGTTTTTCGTAATCCCAATGACATTCGAACAGTTTTTTTAACGATACCTGTTTTACTCAATTTTTCAAGTTACTGTAACAAATAAAATTTTTCTCAGTGTATCTATTTCTTATTCACGGGTTGGAAAGATGTGCCGTCATAATGGGTACAATTAAAACATATCTTGATTATCACGAAAGGGCTGAGAAAAATTCTCTTCCTGTTCAAATGATTTACACGTGAGGCTAGTCTCGTCACTTGTTACTTCGGATGTTTATAGAATAGTAAACATTTCGAAGAAACTACTTGTTTATTCATTTTTTAATATGTAAATTTTTTTTAAACCACGTGCCTTTATAAAATAGAGTTGCGTAGTTTATGGCCAGTCCCTAAGAATCCGAGTAGTCGAATTGTTATGGTTGTTTCATATCAACAGTTCGCTTCTCGCAAGCTCGATAGCTTACGAGATTGAAATTGGTCACGTTAACGTGACTAAACACTACATGGAAAGAATCATTATTTTGCAGCCTTAGAGTGACGTTGAAGAAGCTGAGTCTGGAAAAGATGAGTATAATATATTGCTGTGGAACGATTTACGGAATTCCCGAGATGATCCTAATGTTGTGAAGTTGTTGAAATAACGATTTCTCCATAAAATTCATAGTTGTCCACTAACGTTACGAAGATCAACCTCACGACGATTAGACAAACTTTTTTATTCTTGGATAAGTGGAAATGAATTTCTACCTTGATCAATTAATCGGAGTCCTTGTTTGGTGTGTTTTTCGTCATGTCGTAACATCACGCTTTCCACCAGATCTACATCCCTGACAAAGGCCAAAAAAAAATCACTCCGCCAAACCCATTAAATCTTAATTGCTGTGAATACTTGAAAAGCTAAGCTTTTCGTTCCGTTCGTACTTTGGTATTCGAAAACCCGCATTAGCGTCACGTACTCCAACATCTTGTGTCGGGGTACGATGCACTGTAATTCAGGGGTTGAGGTTTCTCTCTCTCTCTCTCTCTCTAAGGCTTTGTCACTTGCTTCTGTATCTACGCGTAATGTACAATGTCGAGTAATCGTTTGACGATTGTTCACTTAGCCAGCAACTCGTATCTTGCACTGCTTCAGCGTAGCTCAACACTCACAAGGGGAGTGTCAAACTTGGGAATCACAGATTTCCATCACTTTTATATATATTGTAGGGCAGGGTCCCCTCAATAAATATATAAAGCGGCAAGACGCCATTCGTTTTTATTATTGAGAAATTTCAACTCAAAGTTCTATATGTAACTTAAGTAGAAGGAACCTTTTTACCGGTTGCAGCAATAGTTCCGTGGCGTAGCGGTAACGCTCTTGCTTACTGAGGGACCGAACGGCTGTTTAAGTTCCGTTAGAGTTACTTTTTTTTTTTTTTTTTTATAAATTATTTAATACAAAAATAAATAATTAATAATTAATATTTCTATAAATTATTTTTTTATTTTTAAGTTAGGAAAAAATACAAAAAATGATAAAAATAGGATTTGTAATAATTATAATAACAAAGTAATCAATATTATCAAAAATAAAGTCGTTCAGTAAGCAAGAGCGTTACCGCTACGCCACGGAACTATTGCTGCAACCGGTAAAAAGGTTCCTTCTACTTAAGTTACATATAGAACTTTGAGTTGAAATTTCTCAATAATAAAAACGAATGGCGTCTTGCCGGTTTATATATTTATTGAGGGGACCCTGCCCTACAATATATATAAAAGTGATGGAAATCTGTGATTCCCAAGTTTGACACTCCCCTTGTCAGTCTCGCTTCTACCAGGACAGTATCGTACTAAACATGATTTCGTACAGAATGGATGGCAACGTGAAACGCGAAAAGTGAATTACACAACTAAACATTTGGAATGGAGAAGACAAGAGATCCTCTGGCCGCGTCTACTCCGCGCACAATTCCCTTTGTTGTACCTCCGCGTTATTTGCATCTTCCTCGTTGTCAAGAGCGGGACCGAGTCGCGGAATCTCTACGCCATCCAATGTAAAGCTCCCTTGCTCCAAGGGGTTTTAATTTCGTTTTAATTCACGTGATGTCATACACGATACTAGAAAGTATAAGCACGGGACTTGTACCAGGGGTTTCTCAACCCTCGAAACTCTCTGGCTTCCATTAGTTTTACCGTTCGCGACTTTCCTTTCACAGACTCAAAGAGCTTCGGGCCAACCCCGAATTTCCTTCTTTTTTCGATTCGTTATTTACTCTGTTTGGTCTTCTCCTTCTCCCTTCCTCCCTCCTTCTCCTATAAATATATTGATTCTGCCACAGTTTCTTAGACAACATCAAATGTAGAACAATCTTCGGACTTTTAGAGTTCAAATTTCGTGTACGAAATCTAGAAGTGAAAGTATATAAAAAAAAAAGAAAGAAATTCAGCTCGTGTTATTTGGCGTGAATTTCAAACGGACTGTGTTACACTTTGGACTCTCTTCACAGATTCCGTTACATTTTAGAATAATATGAATCTCAAGGACTCGATCACGAGTCTTCTATTTTCATTCGTTTCCGTTATTCATTCATTCGATATTTAGAAAACAGTCATGGTCAGATAAAACACGTACTTTCTGTAAAAACTCTGTTCTCGTCCCGAGTAAACAAGGATCCCTATGAAATTGAAAACGGTTTGTTTGAACATGTCTGTATTTGCTGACTGTAATCTGTAGCAAAAATTTTTTCCCCCAAGTCACCCCAAGACCGTTATTCACCTTTTGAGAAGATTCGTTATTCTCGTCATTCCTCAGCCACTCCACGCCAGGCCTTCGTATAATCCCTTATAAGGTTCAAAGTACCCAGCCGAAATGAATATTGATTCACACACCTGTGAGCAAGAGGCTGTGCTCTGCACCCCGCGGTGAAAATCAACACATCGTCGTTAACGTGTTGAAGTTGACGGTGGAATGTGGTTTCAAAACGGTGAGGAAAAAAAAAAGAAGAAAACAAATTAAAAGAACAAATTTTCTCGTCGTTCAATTCAATCGCTCAAACTCTGACGCCATTTTTCAACTTCTTTCGTCCCTCGAGTCGCTTTTCTCCCCAAATTTCAGCACGGAAGTTTCACTCGCTCGGCTTTCACGAAGAGGATAACCCATACAGATCTATAAATACTTGTGACCCTTTGGAAGATTATAGACCGTGTAAGTGGTTCCTCTCAAGATCTATATTTAGGAAAGTATGCAAATTATCCGCGGCTCTGACCTCTGGCCGGAAATTAAACTACAGAATGAACGGACTTCGCGCCACGTGTGTGCGAGTGAAGAAGAAGAAGGAAAAAAAACCATTACAGCTTGAAATAAAATCGGCGGAAAAGTGTGCGGGGGCGGGGGGGAGGGGTTGCATGTAGCGACGAAAGAAGATCTTTTTGTTTGAAGATTTTTAAGTATTATTACGAACGTCTTCACACGAGGTAAGGAGAAGCAGCAGGGTTTACATAGACGGCAACTTTCTAATACTCGGAGTACGCTCGGAATTGAATTTCCGCTTCTTGCCTATTATAATTCCAGACTCGTCTATATCGTGCTCACACGCGGTTGGGTAGAAGCGAGTGCGGGATTATTACTCGGGTGAAAATTTGAGTAAATAATGAAATACGACTCGCGAATATAATATTCGAATTAATTTCAGTAACAACGACCAGGCTTGCATCGTTGCGAGTATCAAAAAGACCGGTTTCAGGGGGAAAAGTTTTTTGTAAAAATAATACGTAGTCGTTAAACATACTCCCAAAATTATTATACCCTTCGTTGGTGTGCGCTGTAAAGTAATTGCACTTGATTCTTGACAAAATACATGCCGGGTAAAGAAATAGGTCGCGACAATGGGAAGTAAAAAGCTCTACACTCACCTCTCAGTATTTGATACAGGAAGACCTTTATGTGATCTGCGCTGAGATGCTGCGGGCTGACGATGATCTTGTGCAGGTCACTTTGGAGAAGCTCGGTTATCACGTAACTGTTAGCAAATGGATTAAGATAAAGTTTTACACAACAATTATTGATTATAAAGAGAAACGGAATATCAGGTCATTTTTGCAAGGTTAAGCGGGTATTTACAGGAATTTCAGAATATTCTTGGATATTTTGGTGAATTTTTTTCTCATTTAGAAAAAGTTTTAAAAATTTCAGAGGTTTTAGGTATGCCTTTCGCACATCTCTTAGAGTAAATTTCTCTCATTACATCCTAAAAATTATGTAACAGGTTGATGCACCGAGTGCAATTTTAACAGAGTGTAAAAATGTGAAAATTCATTGCGCGCAAGGTTTTTCACTTAATATTTGTAGCATGGCTTACAGATTTTTCTTGCATAATCTACTTGCAAATGCCCACAAATAGTCATATGATTTTGCGGATAGCTTCATTTTGAAAGAAAATATGTTATTTTTAAATATCATGACGAAAAATGAATCGTTTTTCAACGTAAAAATTGGACTATCTCACTCCCGGGTGAGAATTTTGGATAAATCCTATGACAATTTGTGAAAAATACTTGAAAAAAACAACGTGTGAAAATTTGATTTCAATCGGTTAAAAATTATAGGAGAAACCCTGCGTGCAAGTTTGAAAAATCAAAAGTAGAGAAAAATGCATTCAAAGTTTAATTTGTGTATAAATTGGCCGTACGCAGACTAATAAAAATTGAAGGTCTTTGACCCCGAATAATTTTTTACGAATCTAATCAGAGGAGGGATGAAAGTGTACAAAAATGCAAAAAACCGCAAATCGATTTATGACCGTAAATGCCCTCTTAATCAGATTGTTTTAGATCCAGAACTATAAAAGTGGTTTGAAATTCAGTTCAATTCCAAACACACAGATCGTAATCCTTGTGTGAAAAATCGGGTCGCAATAATAATTGTTGAACGATAATGGCAGTCAAGAGTAACTTTGTTGAAAGATCAATAAGTAAATAACAGATATTAATCAATGTGTCAATGTTAACGTTGGGAAAAATCGTCATTTCCAAGAAAATAGAAAAAAAAAAAATAAGTAAATAAATAAATCGTACCCAAGTGAGCGAGTCGCAACGCAACGCTACCCGAGAATTTCAATTTACGGTAATTCCAAAATTTTGGTCTTTATAAATTATGCATGCCGAGTTAAGCCGACGCGTATAGTATATACATATATACGGTGGTGGGTACGTACAAAGCTAAACAATGGGAGCTTTGCTGCGAGGGAAGCTTTAAGCTGAGCAGTACGCTGCGGGAGAAAACTTTGGCGATAAGCGTCTTGGAGTTCACGATTGCAGGTTCCTGCCTACCTGCAACGTCGCTCACAATCATACGCGAAGGGAGATAAAACAGAGGCCTTTACGGTACGGAAAATCTCGACGAGGAGATGCAGAAAGATACGTGATAAAGATCCGGCGAGGCTTGTTTTTCGCGTTTAATTAGCGAATATCGATTTCGTCGACGCGCCACTTTGCCGTGCCATCGGTATACGCGAATACGCTTCGCACTTGTCGTTTGATTTGTTCAATCCACCCGAAACGCTCTTCTTTCAAACGGTCAATTTAACACCGAACCACTTCTCGGCTCGTCGGTACTTCGACTGACAATGAATTGCGAATCATCGATCGATGCCAATAAGAGTTTACATGCGATTCGTTATACTTCGAAACCATCGTACGCGGACAATTGCAACAATAACCCGATCCTGATCAGGAAATACGAGATTATTCCACGACTATAACCTTGGGTCAATACCGACGGGAAAGGGATTATTCGTTGTCAATTAGGTGCCGCGCAAACTTCTTAAACTTGGCAAACAAAAAAAAAAAAAAAACAGGACGAGTTTTAACAAATAAAAAGATGAAATGAGAGGGTAAGCTGTAAGTTGAACACGTGGATAACATTCGTTGAAGTTACAACGAGACAAACGGAAAATGATTTCTCTCAAACAGAAATATGAAACGATAAAATGAAAAGCGTGACGATGAATAATGAGAATTTTTTAACCGAATAATGAGGAAAAAGATGCTGCTTGTGATGTGCGTATATAATGTAGAATTGAAAGAAACGAGATTGATTTATAACCGGCTTCGGTGGTAACACAATCACTGGGGAAAAAAACTAAATCCAGTTTAACTAGGTTCGACGAAGTGCCGGTTTGTAGTTATAACATGAAACAGAATCCTCGAAGAACCAGGTCTAGGGGCAAGCCGGTCCTCACCTCACTCCTCGGAATGCCAGGTATAGAGGTCTGTGCGTGCAACCGCCGCCCGACAAAGGTATGCAACTTGACTGGTTCACCGGATTCGTCTACACAAATTATACGACGCATTCCAAGGATTTGGCTCCGAGATCGAGCCGAGACCCAGACGGAGGTTCGCCAATTTACGATAAGAAAAAAGGAAAGCCCCAAGCCCACCTGAATTTCACCTTCGCCCCGCTAATTATCTTTTAATTATTATTTTATTGCAACATTTTTTACCTACCGTCGTTTCGAACTCGGCGTCATCGAATTGCCGATCATTATACGAATACCCAATAAACATTGCTGGTAAATAAATCGTAAGAAATTCGTCGAAAAATAACGTTGTATATAGTTGAATAATCGTTCAGCACATACGTTTTTTCTCGTGAAAAATGTCCGCCCTGATATAGGTTTTTTCTACTGCGCTCATCAACGTTTTCTGTTAGTGATTATGATCCGGATATTCCACGGTTGAAGTAAACGTCGAAATTACGGTTTTCAGAAACGTAATGAAACAAGTATGAAAGAACGCAATTTAAATGTTAACGTAGACGTTTAATATATACCTGTTATAGCCACCATTTTTCGTGGTTCAAACACGTTTAATAAGCGTGTTCATTGGAAAATTTTTTTCATAATAATACACGTACTTAATGTGTGTTGATTTAACGTAAAAACGATATCCGTAAACAATTATTATACGTTTAATTGAATACACTTAATCGAATATCACGCGGTTCCGATAAACGTGTAACAACCAACTTGAGAATATGTTTTCGGTATAATTTTTCATGTACTATATTAATACACAAGCTGTTAAAAGCTTCTTGTATGGTCAATATGGACTTATCTCAGGGGTTAGATGATACAGCAACGCTCACATTCTTAGCTATTTCAGTAATGGTAACTTGCACCAATTAAATGATATTAATTATTTTACATCCACACCTATGTATTCTTATGAGAAATACAGGACAACTAAATGAGATAAAGCACACACCTTTGCGAAACATGATATATATTTATTATAAGGTACTTTCATCCAAGGCAACAATGACAATAGTTACATTGCACACGTATCGAAATATCCGCTTTAACAATGTATCCGAAACATAACAGTAGTTTTTTATATACCAGTTTGTCTGTATCGTTGATGCGGACATTTTATTATGCCAACGATGTAACTGTGTGAATGTTGACTGGGATGTATAAATAAACATACAGTCTTTTACATATACGCATACCTCAATTGTACAGATGTACTCACAAGAGTATAGAAGTATAGCAAATAGTAAAATTAAGTAAACATGAACAAACAAAAACTTATATCCGATACAAGAGGTTTGATAAGAAATAAAACATGAAACAAAATAATCATACAATGATTATACCCTAACGAGGAAAATTGTTAACTTTCATCTCGGGACTAGGTAAAAAATCACAATCCTGACAAAGTAAAATAATAAAAAGTATTGGCACATTATTTCAAAAAAGAACACAGACGCTATAGAAAGCGTTGTCTAGGTACGCAGTACGCATAAGTTTTAATTATTATTCGACCGCAGCTGGAGCATTCACTTCCTCGATATCACTGCTAATCCGTCAAATACCTGAAAATACATAGTATTTAACACCTGTATTCTAGGTAGAATAATCTTTATGTGCCATTTCAACGTTCTCTCAACGTGTCTTGACAGGTCTATTATATATCATTTCAACCACTGTGTGTTTATTGGGAAAAGATGCAGCCACTAAATGATCGTTCATTCGTACATGATACGTATGTGTTAGCGATCTATTTCACTGGATAACCTTATAAAAGAAAAACGATGCCTGCACAAGTAAGAATGAAGCTAACAATAAATATCTGCGGCTTCTATTTGCAATCAGTATATATTCCATACCATAGACATGCTTCTTATAGCATTATCTACAAGCAATTCTATTGTGCCTACATCCTTTCGGCGACGTTCAAAAGCAAGTACGACGCAATCACAAAGTATTTGTTTCTTCTTTTTATTGTCAGGTTATTTACGCCTGTATTGTCATTTTCGTCTGTATTGAATCATCGTGATAAATTTTTCCAAATAGAAAATACATTTGTACTTACCAGCTTATGAAGGCTCACATAAACACGGACGTGCACTGACCTCGGAAGTTGGTCAAATTAGACTGATTCACTGATCGCGTGAGCTGAGAGCCTTCGCGAACGGTGGTGGGGGGGGGGGCATTCTGGCGCGTCGTCCTCGGCTCTCAGCGTGCAGGAACCGTACGAGTTACAACACGCTGACCTAGCGAGCCAATCAGAGGCAGAAGAAGAGGCGCGAGTATTTCACGCTCGGACATTCTCGATTCTTCGCGACCGCTTGTCGTTTGATACATGCGCTCATTATACGTATATGTAACATCCATGGTACACGAGCTTCATCTACGGCCACTCCCTTTCCTAGCATGGGTTATTCCAATATATACATTATGGTATAGGAAAACGTATGTTTTACAATTAATAAAGACGCCGCGAAGGGATGCACTTATATGCTCAACTACGTAATTTCTTGGTGACCTTTGTAAAAAAATCTGTTCATCGATTTTTCAACTTTTTTTCCTATGTTAGGGAATTAACAATAACACAAGGAAAAGAATTTGAAAAAATGGAGGTAACATATTGTTCTACTTTACAATATTACGTAGAATAAAATTATCACTTCTAGTGTTATGTCACCTGAATTTTTTCATATTTTTGATGATACTTACTAGTTTATCGAATGAAAAAAAAGATTGGAAATCGAATGACCAGTTGTTTACAAAATTTAAGGTAATCAGAAAAACGTGCTGAGGAGGATAACAAAACGTTGAATTTTAGTCACTGCTAACATGAGAAAAACTTGAATATAATGATTATAGTTCCAAATTCAAACATCGCAATATGTAAGTAAATGATGTAAAAGTTGATTCCTGCCCTCACTATGTTGAAAAGGGTAGTATTCTTGGATATGAAGGTCAGAAAGGTACGAAACAAATCTTGTTTACGTTTCGGCCCGAGTAGGTATATAATTCTGTGTATCGATATGACAAGTCTATGTACGACGTAATTTTCACGTATTACATGTGATCAGTAGATCAAAAGTGTATTGACTTAATTATTAAACAATTAATGAGAACATATTGGCAAGGTATGGTAACTATACGAAACGTTAAACTTGTGTTACTGGTGAAGGAATAAAATATGTATATTAGCTGTTCATGAGACTAGAAATATAATGGATTTTACCACACGTTTATACTACGGATCTCGCTTACCACAATAAAACGTTGATGATGGAACGCAGAAATTTTGTATTTTAATACCTACAAATATACCGATTTTTAACGAATTTAAATTGACAATTGAGCTAGTAAACAAAACGTTGATTATTAGTCTAGAAACCGTTGTTTAAATGTTGTAGAAAAGCAGTGAATTAAACGTTAAACTTGTGTTACCGGTGAAGGAATAAAACATGTATATTAACTGTTCATAAGACTAGAAATATAAACGGTTTTACCACACGTTTATACTACGAATCTCGCTTACCACAACAAAACGTTGACGATGAAACGTAGAAAATTTGTATTTTAATATCTATAAATATACCGGTTTTTAACGAATTTAAATTAGCAATTGAACTAGTAAACAAAACGTTGATTATTAGTCTAGAAACCGTTGTTTAAATGTACGTGTAATGAAAATCGTATAATATTTGTGGAGAGACAACGATTAATATTTTACTGAAAAATTACCGTATATCGAACACGGTAATATTTTCTACCTATACCATAATTATACGACCTTAACGTTTCTTCAACCACATTTTAACCGGCTCATGTTTACTGGGTACGGATCGATGACGGACGATGATTTACAGCAGTACGAAAATTATACAAAGGAAACAGCGGGCAATAATTAACGCGTCTTAGACTGAGAAAAATTTCGATTGTTACAGTAACTAGAAAAATTCAGTAAAACAGAAATCAGTTTCTGAGGTTTACTCTACTTTTTTAGTTAAACAAGGCTTTTACGTCAATTTATCGTTGCACAAGCATTAAATTTTCGCAACAGTTACAAGAAAATATAGCAACAGTGATCGTAATGAGACAGAATAGTAACGGATACTAGACTTTCCGGCAACGGTTAGAAAGCTAATTTTAATTTTCTACCTGGAACAATATTTTTCGATTGTGGTAAAAAATGAAAATAGTTAAGGACTTGGCGGTAACCGGAACTTAATATTTATCTCAGTGTTTCATTAGCAGAGCCTCGTTTGCGCGTTGTGTAAGTATTAATTTTCCTACCGCATAACCGGCGAAGATCGAATGGCAAAGAGGAACGAAGTTTGGTCGACAAAAGTCGAAGAGTAGCGGCACGAACGCAGGAGAGAATCAAGTTGAGATGGTCTCGGCGAAGCGTGCTTTGTCCAGGAACCGGTCGACAAACTTATACCATCAGGAGTCTTCATCTGGGCTTGGCTATAGAGAAATCTGGAGATCGTTCAGCTACGGATCGTATGAAGGAAGCGAATTTTCCGAAAAAAAAACAGGCTTGAGGGTGCATTGGATTTTTGATAAGCTCGTGGAACGAACTCGGTATAACGTATAAACGAGCACGAAGCCCTAACTTCTCAAAACATTTGAAACAAAAGCGGGAACATTGGTGAAAGTATATTTCGTAATTTGAATAATTCAAAGTTGGCTGTACAAAGATAAGCTGGACAAAATGAAAATGTTACTCGAACGAAGCTTCGGCGCGCAACCAATAACGGCAATGAAAAATAAGCAGTAAACGTGACGTAAAGTGAGATAAATTCGACAAGCTCGGATTATTCAATTTACAACTCAAAACTGAAAACAAAAAAAAAAAACGTCTAAGCACCCTTGAAACGAACCCTGCAGATAGTGACCCGAAAACCGCACGTCGAGTAAACTGCGTTACATTAATTGAACGTCACGAGCAGACCGCGATGCCTAATTGACTGTAGTTTGTAATCTCTGCCAGACTCCCACGAGATATCTCACCGTAAGTTTCTCTGGTTTATAGACGTTTTCTTGCAGCGCAGCGCCGTTGGTGTTTGAGGAGAAAAAGAATAAAAAAAAAAAAAAAAACGCCAAGAGGGAGAGAGAGAGAAGTCAGGGATGATGAACCGAGAACAGGTTAACCTCCCGCAAAAGTTTGCCGCTGTGGGATCCGGCTATCAACTCGTATGCATTTCGCGCTGATCGCAGCTCCATCAGCAGATGCACACGATGCACAGAGCGGTGGTCTCATCGGCGAGTTGGGTATCAGAAATAGATCGTTAGGGGTATACATAATGGGAAATTTCGGCGGCGTCGTCGACACGCAAAGAGAGAGAGAGAGAGAGAGAGAGAGAAATTCCAACGCGTTCGAAAATAGATTCGAGCATAAATAAATGCGGGCGTATGAGAAGCCAGTCCAGGGTTGATTGCACTTACCAACCCAACCGAATGTCCCCCAGACTGTGTCTGGCCTCAAGATCAACGGCTTACTTTTTCGATCGAAACTCGGAAAGACGTAGGGCAAATCGGGCACAAGTGGGCGATGCGGTACCACCTCGGCAAGCGATCGCCGATCGGCAAGAGAGTGGCGTAGAGTTGCTTTAAGGCCTTCCTTGTAACTTGACGCGCCTTCTGCTCGTCTAAGCAATAAGTAGTTTCTTTGTTGCTCCGACGAGGTACGGCAAGGCCAACCCGCAACGCTAGTGGGACCGGTCACCCAGGTCTACGACTAAACCCCGACCCCGCCTCTCCTTCTCTGATTCCCCAACCAAGGAAAGAAACCGGGTGAGGTTTAACTTGCCCCGGACCTCGGTTGGACCTTTATTGCCTCGGTCATATCTCGTTCCTTGGACTTTTCGTCTCCGAGTATATATGATATATATGCTCCTTTGGGAATCGCCCGGGAAACAGGGATTCGATCGGGACTGGCTCCTTTGTTCGCAATTTAAATATCGCGAGGACACGGGAGTTTCGAAAAGATGGTATCTACTGTCTATGGAAGTGTCGGGCGATGTATTTGAAGTTTCGATCGATCAAAGTTGATTGAAAAAGTTCTGATGAAAAGTTATTTTATGGATCAGTGCAGCATTTATAGCGATACGTAACTTCACTGTCCTATATCGTGAAAAGTAGCGCACGAGGTTTCATTCGCTTATCGATACTCCGTATCGACGACAAATCGAATTTTTAATCAAGCTAGATCGATCGGAACTTCAGGCACGTGTCAAGAGAAACTGGAAATCGCTTCTTATCATCGAATAATAAAGCTTCACAATGTACGTTGAATTTGATAGGAGAACCTAGAATTATTCGATTGAAACTTGTCCTGAAAAACTTGAAAAGCTGATTATTCCGAGGATCCGTTACCAAACTTTATAATAATTATTATTTAGCTCGCGAGTGATTCAATCGCACTTTTTACGTTAGTAATTAAAAATTCTGTACATACATCGTCGGGATTCGAAAATCTTTCACCACTTGCGGTTCGACATAAAAAAAAATAATGATCCTATTAAACGTGGGAAATTGAATTTTTGCGATGTCTATCTAGTCGAAATTAGTACTTGATTTTTCCGTTCAAAGTATGAAGTGTATTTACGTTATATACAGACCGTGGATTAACAGGGTAGTGACAATTTTCCTCAAATAAATTTCCGTGACGTTTTCCCATAAAATTTAGATAATGTCGGACAGCTTTTGTGTCCAAAAGCTCCGAAACTTGTTCATCTTGAATGTATAAATTTGGATTTAAAAAACACGTAGTATTGTTTCCTTTCACAAAAATAATTATAAATTGAACAATACCATTTCCAAAACATAGCTGAACTGAATTTACAAAGCATAGCGGAAGTTCGAAAACGATTTATGAAAAAAAGAGTACGTTTTTCTTCACGGTCCATCACAATTTCCTGACTTTTTCCGATCTGACGAGATTCCCCGACTATTTCCGGGTTTCCCGGTCCGTAGCCACCCTGATCAGCCTTCGAGGAAAATGACGGTGTGCCTAATTCCGTAAGCCCCAAGGAGATGTCAGCGCTTGGAACATAGCTGTTGGAGTGTCACGTGGAGGCCGAATCTACGTCAACCGCGTGTCATATCGCGACTCATTGTCAGACCCCTTCCCGAATAGACAACATAGCCAAGTGTCCTTAGCGCATGAAAAAATGTGCATCTTGACAATATTCACATGCGCACAACGTACGTATGCATGCGTCTAATTCCACTATTGATTTATTTCCCGTGAAAGCCGCAATGGCATTACTTATTCTAAACTCGTCACGCAATGCCCTCCACACGACGTTGAAAGGGCATGATCACGGTGCTTTATCCGTGCTTGGGTTAGGAAGATTGACGATTGAACAAAGTTGACCGGACATAAAATTTAAACAAAGGTAAAAATAGCCCCTCGAACCCCTTTCGCTGCGTTATTAGGACCGCAAACTCGTCACGTGGTGAATATTGTTTGAACACCGTCAAAAGAATGGCATTTGTTTTCACGTGTGAAACAAGGGTAGTGAATTTAAACTTTGAGAAAAAGAGGGAAAATCGTTAATTCTACAGCGTGAATGATCGCAGTTGGCAGTCTCGTTGTAAAATACGAAATTTTTTTACACCGGCACAAAGGAACGTTGCTACGTAATTTTCACGGTTCGCGACTCTCCAATAGTGTGTAATACACTGTGAAAATTGTAGTTTCGAATTCCACCAGAGATATCGAAATTTTTCATACACGTTAAATTTAACACTGCTCCGGTGTGATTCTCTTTCAATTAATATTCAACAACAGTGAATTCAAAACACAAGACACCGAAAAAAAAAATTTCCTTTCATGGTTACCGATCAACCCCATCGATTCAAATTTTTTGTCGTAACGGAAGAATTAAATTCTGAGCATAAAATCGATAATAAATGATAGTGATTCCTACCATTCTTTTTGTGAATATAATTACTCGTGCTACATTTTCATGCGACAGTTGTGATAATAAAGCAGTAACGTTGAGGCTTCGTTTTATTAGAAAAATTTTTGTTGCAATTTCCCGAAAATATGCCATTGTAACGATACTCATTCGTCATAACAATTTCGTATTAACACGTGAATAAATAATATTTCTCTCAGTGAGTACGAAAGTGGATTGACGACTGTGAAATTCGCGGGGTAGTTAATTGAACGCAAAAAATTTTCGCCACATCGTCGATGAGAATCATGTGTCATGTACGCGTTACTTTATTACAGCTCTATCATGAAACGAAGATGCCTCAAAACGGGACTCCGATGTACGATTACTCTCCCTTTCACGCTTCCATTATGCCTATCTATCAGCATTACACGTGGGCGTACAAGTTACACACAGCGAGATGGCGCCTACAGACCTCGGAGTATGAAGGAAAAGAAAAAAAAAAAAAAAGAAATCTACGTATCGAGGTGAAAAATTGATACTACTTGCATATTCTGATAGAGATTTATTCAAGATTAATGGAATCCGTTGTACTGTTTCATCTATAGGAAAAATGTCTGTTTATTGTGATGTAGGTACGTGATAAATCGGATAAGAAACTTCGACATTTACCTCACGAAGTAGCGATATATCGTTTTTTTTTATTTTTACAAGATTTTTCAAATTGATTACGGTAGTTTAACGTGATGTCAGAAAAGAGAAACAAAGGTGACACCTCGTATCTTATACCATTCATTTTCCGAGAACACAACGTGAATAATTTTCAGGCTATTTCGAAAGATCTGCGGTTTTCCTTTGGTTCATACTTCAAACGATTGCGAAACGAATTCGTAAATTAAAAAACAAAAAACATTCATTTTAGAATCGTGGCACGTTTCAGGTAACAAGACCCAGGAAGTGTTGAGATATTTTCAAACCTCGTATTTTCAACGTTTCGGAATTTTCATTAAAAACACACCGACAATGACAACGACAAGGAGAATTTTTTTCCTCGACGAGTGAAAATGCCCGTTATTAACAGTTTCGATCGAAGAGAGGTGGTGTAGTGCTCAGCCACCTACGCGGGTAATAAGTTTCAAGAAATTTCGCCGAGATTTCCGGCTCTCGAGGATTAAAGCCGTAGGCTTTTTTCAATCTCTCGTCTCAGAAGGAAATTGAAGTCGAGTGAGATTCGGGAGATAATGTAGGGCTACGACAGGGAAATGAATGCCAACCTCGTTGGGTAAAATTAAAGCTGCGAGAAAACAAAATAGCTCATTGAAAATAAAGTATAAAGATTAGTTCGAAGGTGGGAAACCTTTGTCGTACACCTGGAAACGAACCAAGTAGCCTTGAATGCCGGATAAAAAAATATGGTGTATTCGTACATTTGTTGGTAACAGCAAGACAGCTTCGTATCATATTCAAAGATGTCTTTTGACCGTAATCCCTGTTGCAAGTTTTATCAAACGCGAATCGAATTAATGAGAGGTTTTACTTGTGCCGATGAAATATGCAGATGTACTTTGCCAGTGATTAAACTTCAGAATTTTCACGGATAACATACTTATCAGCACTTTCGTAAGCTTTAGCGAAAAATGTGAAACTAGATTGTAGTAAGGAACTTCTTAACGATCGTAAAATGTGTCAACGCGTTGCGAGATGATCTTAGTTTCAATGGTACTACTGGATACAGCTCAAGTAATTTTATACCTCGACTCTGCGACGTCAAATGTCAGAATTATCCGCACGATTCTTGTACATCAAAGGGATTGCTCTGTCAATTTGCACGAAACGAGATTGCGCACATCTTATACTTCTTACTACCTGTATAGAAAATGCCGAAACCATCGATAGGTCACACGATGATGACTGTCATTACAGCTTGTGGTAAAAAAAATTTGAAACTCCTTGCATTTTGAGCGTATCTATAATTTCGTTTTCATTACCAACTTCCATTGGAATCTCAAACACGCTTAAGAAATTTATTTGAGTTTTGAATTTTTCGAAATTTTGCACAAATTTCGTTTTCCCTCTTTCCAAAATATCCCGTATTTACTGATAGAACTTAGACGTGATATCTATTGAATTATACAATCAGCTTCCCGATTCATGGATATTTGGTGTAAACCTTCTTCGTAAAATAGAAATTTCTCATCTAAAAGTCGGTTAAACGTTTGGTCTTGAAAAACTTGGGACCCCTTCCTCGTTTTTTACAGCAGTCCCTCCGTATCCAGTCATTCGATAAAAGTTAGACATTCGGAATGACGCACGAATTATCAAAGAACAAACCGCACAAGGTCCGTCGAGTAAATCGGATGACTAACCGTCGCAAGATTATAAAAAGAATAATCGTCATTTCCAAGTACCATTTCCCCAGTCCGTAACGTCTGGCTCTTTTCATAGCGTCATCGCAGCAAAGTTGCTAAACATCGCGACGACGAACGAACGAAGGGTGGGCATTTACTCTCAGCATACGAACAAACCAACCTGCCGAGTTGGTCTCGTAGACAAAGGAGACTATCGCTGCTCCGCTCGTGTGGCGTAGAGAACCTCGATTCTCCTGGCAGCATCAGCCTTATTCCCGGCGTCGAGGCGCACAATGGCATAGAATAAGCCACGTGACGGAGGGAGCTGGCGGCCTAGCCTGACGTTTTTAATCCCAGAGCTTGGCGCGCCTCATTGTCCGAACGAACGAACGACGGGGCTTTATGGGAAAGAAAAATTCTCCAAATTTACGGGATCGCGAAACGATCGTCGTGATATCGATTGCCACGTTTCAATACGCCACGAAGAATTATAATGATCGTCGATTTTGGCACTCGGTGTGTCAAAATTTAGATCTTTCAGAGGGTTGAATAGGAGTAGCCAAAATGGTCGATGCTATCGTGTGTAACAGGGATGGCCATATGGATCAGATCCAAGATCTGACGTTTATTGTCCAGACTCTGTGCGATCTACCAATCCCGAATCTTTGTCACAAAATTAAATGAAATATTTTTTTATAGTTATGTATCTTTTTTTTTTTTATTTTGCCTTGTCGCGATCGCCTGGCCTAATAGCCACGATCCATCGCTTGGCCATCTTTGGTCTAAAGCAATGTTTTCTATCGGTTGGCGTACTCGAATGAAGAAAAAATACACGAATAAAGCTCGATCTACAAACTTTTAAATAAAACAAATCGAAGTTGGATTGAATAATTGGTTATTGAGGTATACGGAGTAATTACACTGGTCAATAGCGATTTTGTTGTCCTTGAGATTTGATGTCAACGACCCGAGAGGAGTAACCGTAGTTTTTCAAAATTGGCTCCAGTTATTTATTTTATCAACATTTTCATATGTATATGATGCAAAAAAGCAATATTTAGACGAAAAATATTAGAATTATAAAATATTTGGAGAAAATTTTTTTTATATAAAAATAAAATATCTAAGCCAAATATGAGCTCTTAATATTGATTTTTTCCATTTCCCATTTAAACATTAACGCGTACAAAAAAAAAAATAGGAAAATTGAAAAAAAAAAAAATTTCTCGTAAACGGCTTGACTTATAAGATATGTAAATACAGATTCTTATAGGAAATTCTACGCTCTATAAAACAAAAGTATTCAGATAGAATTGCCTGAATTTTAACCGATTGAGAGATATTTGCCTAATAAATACCGAGTCATCTCAAATACAATACCGCAATATCATAAAAACTAGAACCAATCTAATATAATCATAATTCTACGTTGTCAAACACCTGAATTCACAGAAGAAATCGGAGCAACAAAAAAAGTTGATATTTTGTAGAGCTGTGTTATCATCTATCGACAAAATGATCCGTCGTCTGTTATAATTTAATGCGCATGCGCTACAATCCGAGAGCAGTTGTTTACCAGGGCGACCAACCCTCACGAACTTAACCTCAAAACTTGTGACAGTTGTCACTGGTAGTTGTGTTCGACACCGACAGCTGTCAAAAATTTTTGATGTTACATACATTGCGGCGACTTGTCACTTGAGTTTATGACTGTTGGTCACCCTGACAAACAACTGCTTTCAAATTTTAGCGCATGCGCGTTGAACCATAGCAGACGACGGATCATTTTATCGATGGATAACCGCTCTGTGTATTTTAAAAATTGACCAACTTTTCAAGCGATCCATTCCTCTAATATCACTTTGAAAAAATAAGGTAGACTAAACGACGAGAAGTACGGATTGTTATTCACGTTATAAATCATACTGCTAAATATTTCTCAACGATAAGATTATTTCACTTTTCAGGCTTGCCTGCCAATCAGACGATAATACGCCGCGAACGGCTACCACTTCCTGTTCGAAATTGACGGTCGGAACTTTCGTTTTTTTATGTTAAATATTTTGTGGTTAGGGTTAGGTTTACGTGAGATTGTGTCGGTAGTTTAATTCTGAAGTTTGTTTTCCGAAATTGTCGAATCTGCATTGACGACGTGAACAAAATCCCGTAAAATCAATAAACAAGTTTGGTACCCGTTCAAATAAATGTAAACCATGCCAGGTGCTTATGTTTATCAACAAATTCAACATTGGAAGAAAATGGGGCAAGGAGCATTCAAGCAAAGGAGCAAAGTATCTATTGCATAAAATTTTCCCGAATAAACTTTTGCGATTGCCCACCCTCACACGTTTCCGCATTGTTCATAGATATGGAAATAAGATACAACGAGTCAACGTTCTGTGATTGCTCAGACTCGTCGTCTGATTCGTGAGCCATGGCACCCGGAGCAATAAGCGGAAAAAGCGTTTCTAATGACAGGCAACATCCGAGTGACGGCGTCTAATTCGCAAAAAAAAAAGAAGAAAAAAAAAGAGAAACAATGAGCGAGACAAAAAAGTACATATACATCGTGTAATGCGTAAATGACAAAAGGAAATCCAAGTAAATGGTCATCGATCCGAGCGTGCAAAAACTATTTACCCGCATGTCAGCATCGCGTTACCACACCTCGTAGTGCAGTGTAGGTACCCACATCGACGATAGGTTTAAAATTGATATGCTGAGAATACGATTATCCGGTATTGAAAGAAGCTTGCAAAAGGTATGCATACAGGTCCTTTCATGACGTACACTTGGGGGACAATGAATTTGAGACTGCTAATTTTTTACACTAGACAGTTATGTTGGTAACGCAGAGAAACCTACAGCGCCACAGACGGCCGAACGCGAAACAAACTCAATCTCAATAAACATAACATAACCCATGAACGTCGAATCTAAACTTAGAATACGTGTCAATCCAACAAGTCATTATCCCCGCGGTATTCTAAGGTTAGATTCGACGGTCATGGGTCACGTTATCTTTATTAAGATTGAGATTGTTTCGCGATGAGCCGACGGTGGCGCTGTAGGTTTATCTGCGTTGCCAACATAACTGTCTAGTGGAAAAAAATTATCCGTGTCAGATTCATTGTCCCCAAGTGTACCGTCGCAGGGGTGAACGCTACTCTCTCAGCTTCGTGATCGTTGATATTTTGACCTAGTATAGTACCTAGAAAATGCCGGTCAAAATTTTATTGTCCAGGTATCAACGTTGAAGATGACCGTCTGAATCGAAAATTAAGATAAGAGAAAGAAAACACGTCAGAAAATCTCCAGCAAGGTTATTTGCAATTATGATGTTGGGCACGAATAAAACAACATCTCCTATATATATTAGAAATGAATCTACACAATTTCGAATAAAATAATGAAAGATAACAACAATTTGAAAAAACGATTTTTCACTAAAATGTTCAAAATGCTTAAACTCGAGTGTGTTTGATCTGATTCCAATGTTTTTGGGCTTATTTTGTTCACCTTAAATATCTCGAATGATCACTTGAATAAAAGTATCACTGATAGTTATCACTATAATGGCTGAAAATATATTTATGTAAGTATAGTACAACAAAACAGAAACAGAACAGTTCGTCAAGAATTACATCTTCGCGTTGTCATCACAATGTGAGATTTCTTGAATGTTTTGCAGAAAATTTGTGGGAATCTTCTCTGCGAGTAGAATGAGTTCAAAACTATTAGAATCGAATCAAAAGCATCACGATTCAATCATTTTAAATGTTCTTAAAAAGTGGCAAGGAAGTGAAATTCAGATACAACGCAAATCGTTCTTCGCGATTACTTCCAAATAGACATACGTACGTACCGAATAATTGGGTTTACCGTATCTCAATGCGATAAAAGCATCATTTAGAGCTGACGTTTTCGAAAGAATCACCAGTACCATGTTTGCCCCGAAGAATCATGGCGGTACCGAAATCTTCGCTAAGGTTAAAATGAAAGTTTATCCATTTACTCTTTGTACGTGCGTAGTACCTCTCGGTTGAATTTTCCGCGAAGGATATCCTTTTACAAGACCCCAGCGAGCAGGAAGAGGAAAACTACTGCCCCGGTAAAACGTAGCAACGTGCGAGAAAAATATGCTTCTATTTATAGGTAAGTTAAAAAGGGTGCCGGAGTGTCGCTCGATCCATGCATCCACCATCATCGGGGGTCTGGCAAAGTACGTACGGACCGATGGGCAAAATCGAAAGGTGGATGAAAGAAGAAAATAATAATAAAAAAACAAAAGCTCTGTATCGGAGGAACGGATCTAGTCGATGAAGATTAACGGAAGGCCAACGATAGTAAGAAAGGAAGATTGAGTCAAGTGAAGAATGGAGATAAGTTTTCATAACACAATGGTGACAATCTTTAGGCATTCTTACTCTTATTACTCGAAACTCGCGGTTGAAACTTCTCTTCGTATTCTTATTATCTTCAATTTCGATTGGATTTCGAGTCATGGTTTGAAACCAGTTTAAAAATGGTCGAGTGGACAAGTACGGATGTATCGACAGTGTTCAGTAACTGTCTTAATGACTGGTCGTGATATCAACGAACCAAACTCCCATACTAGCAGAGAGAGACAGAGGCGTCGATTGATAGCCTGAGTAGTCCATAAGGGGAAATTCCTAGCCGGCCAAAGCCTTTGTCGAATCCATTTGACCGCCCATATGAACCCCAGGTATAAATAACCACGTTAACAACAGTCGCTAGAGTGAGCAAAGAGTCAGAATTGAAGAACGGAAGGCGTGTACGTGGTGGAAACGTGTTCCTTCGCTTCCCTTTCCTCCTTTCTCTTTATTATTCCTCATGGGGATAGAGGAGAAGAAGAAATGGTGGAAGAAACGCGTGCGGAAAAAGCAGAGAGATAATCTGGCATCAACAAAGAGTGGCGGATATCACGAATTTACAATCTGTACAGCTCAAACTCAAAATTCATTCATCGGGTCGTGTACACCCTTTCCTTTTTAAACCCGACATATTTATCTTGACCGTTCTATCTTTTCACATGCTAAATAGGAGAATTCTCTTCCTCGCCCACGCGCCCATAGTTGCAGATAATTAGTCTCTGGTTGCTTCTGAGTCCATGAAAAGTAAGCAGATTCACCAATCATTTTTCTTCCGTACGAACAACGTCAGTTTCGCCTATATATACCGAATAAAAATTCCTTGACAATACCAAGACAAAAAAGTACACACGTAACAAAAGGATTACACGAAAATTCGAGGTTTTTCGGTAAGATGAAAAATTCACTGAAATTTCCAGCTTTTCCCCGTTTTTTTCGGAAGCAGATAACCTCAATTAGTATCTACCCCAATTTGCCAATGCTTAAAACAGGGTGAAATTAGAATCAATTCGACTCTCCGCATGTAGCGAAAAGCCAGAGTTCATAAATAAAACACCCGGGCAGTGTTCGTAAACAAACCGGAAACAATGTATCGGTTACGTTGGTGAGGATCGATAACGGCGCCGTAAATGTTCAGCATGCAATCCACGATATTTTATACACGTGAGCAGAGTTCACTGCAGCCCGACGAGTAGTTGTTGTTGATCATTTGCATTAATAATGAGACGAGATTATCCAGAAAACGCCAGGCGTTACAAATATTGACAACTATTGTCTACCGTCTGAATGCTGCCAGCGCTTCCGACCTTAGAAAATTCTTCAACTTATAGTTGTCATGTAAGTCCATTGATTTGTGCTTGCATTGTTTTTTTTGTTTCATTTATATATGTATATATATATATAATGAAAATACACCCCAGGAAAGAGCCGAGCGATAACTGAAGCATTTCTCCGAAATATCAGTCGTGCCTTATCGCGAAAACAAAACCTCCGACGAGACTTCTCAGGTTTTTCTTTATTTACGTGTTTCGTTCTTCACGTTTCAGGTCCTTTGTCTTTGTTCATATTCTACATGTGTCGTACATTTTTACGCAAACCATTGTGGTAAAAAATCCAAGCGATCTCCGATTTCCGGTCTCACATAATGATACTCCAGTTGTCGAAGTGAAATTCAAAAAGGAAACGACACAGTAACTTCAGGTATTCTTTAATCGGCTTGAGCCAACACTGTTTTTATCCTGTCCATCGTTATTTGTTACACCTATAATTTGCATCGAGATAGGTATGTTCAGCCGATTGTTTTTCGACCAATTAATCTATGTAAACATTTGGACAGTAGCTAACTCACACCTCATAATTTTCTTGGAATTTAACCATAAATTGAGCTTGCTTCACTGCACTAAAGGTGTTTAAATATCGTAAAAAATTTGAAATTATCACGCAACTGCAAATGACTCGTTTCTTTATTCTAACAGCCGACGTATTCCGACAAAATCACCTTAAAATTTCGCTGAATCGTGAACATGGCAGTGTAATTACTGCGAATCAGTACTGCAGGTGCAATCCAAACAAGTAACTAAACTGTGATTTGAAATTGTTTCGACCCTGTTCGGAACTTTGCTACAGTTATTCAATGCAGGTTTGTTATACAAAACTATCATTCTTTGCATGTATTTCTCTAGACTCGACAATTTCGTTATTGAGGTCGTTCATCGAGTGGTCCAGAGTGCTTTCGCAGAGCACTTTCCCTCAAAGCTCGCGTTGAAATGAGTGAAAGGAAATACGGTCGGTACCTCCGCCCGTCTTTCCATCCACTCTTAATCCCTCTGTAGACACGCGAAGCAAAAAGGTGCGTGTTTTCGATCCTCAAGGGCCTTTCAGACCCTCCAGACCAGAGCGAAGCAGCGGCTTGTACCTTCAGCGAAGACCACTTACTGCAGTTCCTGGGTGCACAAGCAGTGCGTTGAAATTATTTTTAGTTCGCTATTTGTTCAGGAACGGCTGGTAATATACGTTCTCAAACCAACCGACGTTGATAACTTCGCCACGAAGATAAAATAGTTTCTCACCGGTGGTAAAAAAAAAAAATGCGATGATGCAGACTACTCGTTGATTCGTGCGAGACAAAAGTGGTCCTGGACAAGCTTTCCGCTTCTCTCGTTTTTGTGCGAAGTTACAGTAAGTCGGGATCAAAGTCCGTCGCTCGTGCAATAACTTGTTAATTGTTCAACTTGCGTGTCAAATGGGTCGAGGCGTGATCGCGAAAATCATCTAGCCAAAGAGGACAACCAGCCTTAAGTAATGGCAAGTGTACCGGATATTTCGAACCTTGGTGTGGTTGCACATCATTCCCACGCGGCCGCGTTTCTTACCACATTAATTTTCATTTTTTACCTAGAACTGTATTTTTCGATCGTGGTAAAAAAAAATGAAAATGGTTAAGAACCGAGCGGTAACCGGAACTAAAAATTTCTCTCAGCGCAGTCCCTCGAGTTTCTCAACTTCCAATAAGACAGTTGCCAGACGGAAGGTGAGAAATGGTAACGAGAAAATGATGTCTTTCTTCACGTTAAATCATTAACGCACAATGACACGCGAAGTACCGAAGGTTTCGATTTCCAACTAATAAAAATCGCGTGGAGGGTCTTTGGATCGGATAATAATATAAGGTACCAACTGCACGTGTTTGTCGAGGTAATCTACGAGATTAACCAGACGACCGGCAAGTATACCTAGACTTGAAACGGTGTGCTTGACCTCTTTTCCGCTGCACTATAGTGCAGACTGGGTTGCTGCTATACGTCGCGATAAGATCTCACAAACAGCAGGTGCACGAGAGGTACGCGACTCTCGAAGGGGTTTCCTTCTCCTCCTTCTTCCCCACCTCGACAACATTCGATTTTCATTGTCCATCGACGTATCTCGTGGCAGCTATCGATGGTGATTTTTAGACAGGATTAATTCCAGTCCGGTGTTTAATACGTGAAAGGATGGTGAAAGATAGAGAAAATAATCCAGCATGGATGATCGGCGACCTGACTACGGACACAACGTCATGTAATCGCTTGTAATCCTGTTGCACGAGTTTACAATTAAGTTTAGGTCAAACCAACACAGCCACACGTGCAAGAAGAAACAGGGATTTGCAGTTGCGCTCTTCGACAATCCCATTACAAGGGTTACGAAATGTTCCTGCGAGGAAGCGACCGCGAAACTGGGTTACGGGAAACCAATGAAAGTCATTCCTTTTCCAATCCACGATCAAGACGAACCGTCGCTATGGATTATGTCGTCAACACTGAAGCTGTATTACTTCACATACTCGACTTCACAGTCTGTAATGCCAATTGATAAACCCAGGATTGCAGTTATCTTTGACTTCGAAGACATTAATTGTTGGATTGGTAAGGACACCTTGATGCTGTTTGACGGAAGAAATACCGTCACAGGAAAGAATCATTCAAGCGTATAAAGTATGGTATGTAAAGTAACTCCTTGGGTTTTGATTTAAAGAGACTTTAGATTGTTAGACACAGAGAGATTTTCACATGTAAAAGCAGTGTTCCTAAAGTACCCAATTTTCTTTATTCTCTTTGATCACATCTTGTCTGACTTACGCAGAAAGTCACGTATCGATTTTTGTCACCCCAGTTGCAGGAAAGAGCTAGGAGTTGTGGTTTGGCGGTGAAAAAACGGCTAAGGGAAGCCCTGCAAGATGCTGCACGAATATACCTCGGTGGACTTGGAATTCAGGAAAATACGGAGAGTAAGAAGAAGAAGAAGAAGAAGAAGAAGAAATGAAAGAAGTGATTTGTAGGAACATCTGGCTAGGTCTTGGTTGAGATATTACGCGAGATTCGCTAAGTCGAGGTTATTTCTCATCCTGACAGGTCTCAACGCTACCGTAAAGTAGTGACCGGCTCTGATCTTGTTTCGGTCATCCGAGCGTCACCCAATCCCCGGTACGTATCATCATCCTCTTGACACGAGTCATTTCAATTTGGTAAGCCCCAGACGTCCGATCGCTGCTACTCATTTATCTTTTCGATTCCAAATTCTCTCAGCTGTTGAGCGACTAACGAAACCGCTGATAAAAGGCCAACAACAATCGTGGGTAAAAATCCATCGCAGCCAATTAAATCTGATATAGCAAAAAATGACGACCCAATCAAGCGAGGAGGTGTGTGCAAGCGAAGCGTAAAATGAAACTGATGAATCTCATTAGTTTGAACAGCACCGTCCGCACTGCATCACACCACCGCTGATTGTGAGAAACGGCCGTAAACGAAAGGTAATATTGGCCAGTGGAAACCTGCGAGATGACGCGGATTTTCCTAAAGCGTTATTACTAAAAAATATATATATACATATTAGGGTGAGCGGAAAAAAATTACCCATCGAATCTATGGTCTTAAAATTTTTCCAAACGGGAGAATTTTTTCCTCAGTAAATAAGTCCTTTTAAGACCAGAGATTCGATAAGTTAGTTTTTTTGGCTCTCTATATATAATATAAATATATATATATATATATTTCACGGAACGCGGAGAAATCGCGCTTCATCAGTGCTGATTAAACATGGTACTTCGATCACTGCCGCATTATACGTGAAATTAGCGAAAAGAACGCCTACTCGATGAGTTTCTTCTTCGGTGGAAGTTACATAGTACACAACCTTCTAGGAAGTTGCGAAAACTCGCGTGAATTTCGTAAGCCTTTTTATCCTTGAACCATTTCTTCTTGATTTGTTGTTGCTCTCTTTGCAAACTTCTACGTTCCCTCATACTTCACTAGTTCTCAAGCTTGCGAACAAAGCTCGTCCTTTATTTCGCGTAAGTGGTACACGACCTAACCTTTGAATAAAAATGCTAGAGAAACTTTTATCTGTAGAGAAATTTTCTAGGTATTAAAATGAGAAATGGAAAGAGAGAGTGAAGTTGGATAAAAAAACGAATTTGAAAAAGAATAAATAAAACTCAAAACTTCAAGTTTCAAGCGTAACAACGTTGCAAAATTTGGATATTCTTCTTCGTAGGTCACAGTTAATAAAGGAAGGAAAAACCAGACCACGAAAGATATCCAACAGATTCTGAAGTAATTTACATAATGCTGCAGAGCCCGTGATATCAAGTATATCGTGGAAATGGAATACAACCAAAAAAAAAAAACAAAAAACAAAACGAAAAACAATTTAAAGGAGAAAAAGCGCAACGAGGTAACAACAAATAATTTATAAAAAGTGAAGAACAAGGCGCAACGTACCTAAATAATTTGCGAGAATGGTTAAAAGCTCGGGCGATTAAAACTTGAGTGCAGAGCGAAATTCTGGGAGGGGAAAGAAAAAGCAGACGGAGGACGAGGAGGATGGTTAGTTTAATTCCACGGTGATAAAAATTTGAGTAGGGAAAACCGGCGTGCGAGAGATTCGCGGGAAATTGTTGACATAGAGGAATATCTACAAACTCGCAGGGTTTGCCAAACAAACGCAACGAGCCTGCGGGTAATGGCTTCTAGTATTTTAGTATTGTTGAGTAATGTTTCACCGTAACTTTGCAATGTTTTATCACGTCGTGCATTGTTTTATCTGTTCGTAAAACTTCACGCGCATAAAACAATTATCAAATACGAATATAGCGCGGAAAAGGAACTTTGAAACAATGCAGGTTTATTGTTCTTTTCAAGAAATTAAAAATTGTTAAATGCATTACCAAAAGTAAGAAGAAAAAGAAAATAAAGTACTCGAAGCAAAAAGCTTAGGCGATATTGGTTATTTATGATTCTTTTTTTTCTTTTTTTTTTATAACATCATTTATAATGATATACTTTACAAATTATATACCTTTAAAAAATTTTGAACCTTGCCGTTAATTTTTTTGCATACTGAACGGAAGTAATTTTTAAACGAAAAACTGACATTATTTTCCGAACGGGAAATACACATTATTAAAAGATAGAATCTTATTGCCAAGAGCTATTTGTTCTGCTGACCAAATGTAATATCGACTGAAGCATTTGATGACATAACTTTGAAAAGCAACGATTATATTATTGTTCGAAAAGTTTGGCCAATAAATATAAACGAATAAAGCGTTAAATCTAAATAATCCATGTACGTACACCGTTTGTACCTATAACATAAGATTGTGTAATATAATTATACTCGAATTAAAACAAGGCGCGCGAAAGAATCAAATAATATATAAGTATTTGAACTTATGTTATAAGTACAAAGAAATATTCGAATACTTGTTACGCAGGAGTGTAAAAATATGAACCGATGGGATAAAAGGGTCGTAGAAGGATCAGAAAAGAGAAGAGTCGCAATATGAAATTTTTAGGGACCCAAAAGTCTGTTTCATACAATTTCAAAATGTACAAGAAAGTCGAAATATAGGAAAAGTCAAGCCAAAAAAAACAGAATCGTGAGAATTATCATCGTCGTTCCGAAGATTCTATATTTTTATAGAGGGGAAAAATGATATGTGAAAATATACAAGTTTTTAAAATACTAAAATGTATGCGATAAGATTTTAAAATCCAGCAAGTCGTATTATAAAAGAGTTAAAATGTAGAAAGATCAAACTAACGAAAGTCTAAACATTACAGAATCGTCAGAATTCCTACAATCTTATTCAATCCAAAGATTCTGTACATATTTTGACGTTCCACATCGTGATCTTCTTACATTTCACCTTCGAAATATTCTAACGATTCTAAATTACAGTAAGATTAAATTCCACCATTTTTATGATAACAATTAATTGTTTTCGCGATTAATTGATACATCATATTCACATATCATTACATAATACGTCGGGGGATGTCCGCAGGTAAAACAGTGTACCGTAGCCGCACTCTTCCTACAAATAAAACGTCACCATCCGCCTTCGAACATACCATACATGGTCCGAACGTGTTACAGCAACGAAATTTTGACGTTTAAAAAAAAAGTTTCTTAACTTCGACTAGGTAAGTTACATTCAAATTAATTCTGACAAATCTATACTCCGGCACGGTAGAAAAATGATTCGGTTTTTGTTTTTTTTTTTTTTTCTTTTTTTTTGAACAATCGATCTTACGACCAACCTATTTTCAAATATTTCAACGTTCACACCCCGAACCGTATCGTACAACCAAAAGTGAAAGTACAAGAAGAAGAAAAAAAAAAAAAAGAGAGCAGGAAGCGTCGAAGAAGAGAGCAAAAAGTTGTCGAAGAGGGATAAGGGAGAGAAGGGGGGGGTAGCCCTTCGAACGAGGGGAAACGCTTTGGTCGATGCCACGCGCTGCACGGCGGTCGGGGCGCCAAGGCGCCGGTATTACGAAAAGGGTGCCAACCCCGGGGGTCCGCAGGGCCAGGAAAATGAGGGAGAGAAAAAGAGAGAGAGGGAGAGAGAGAGAGAGAGGGACCCTCCCTTGGAGATCCCCGCCCTTTTCGCCCCCAGCAGCGAGATCCGCGTTGCACAAGGGCCGAATTTATGCCGACTTAATAACCATTGGAATCGATAAGGGCTCGAGGCGCGGCTTTGCGCTATTTCGCACCGTTCGGGAGAGACGAGGAGGACGGGACGAGAGCACAACAGCGCCGGGATAAAACTCGAGCTGCAGGAGAGGCAACCACCCAAAACTTGTTACATTATGTGGCGTGGATAAAGCTGCCGTGGCCGTCGGGTTACTAAAGGCCGTTATACCCTGGCTGCTTACTAACACGCGTGAATACCAAATCCATGCAGTTGTGCGTGATTTCTGACCGTGTGAATAGAGCCGTAGGTGTAATCCCGGTCAGCAGCTGCATATCTCTGTAATTTCGAATGGGGTCCGGTTAAGGAACAAACGGTGAAATTGCTCGCGCGTTTTCGAATTCGGATTTTATTTGCGCGATGGTAAAAAGTAAGACGGTGCAGTTACGGATATACGTCATCGAGGCAAAAATTGAAGCGAGAAATAAAATCAGGGACTGTTATTTGTACATAGGTGACTTGTAAAATTGCGGGTACCTACAATTGATATTTTTATACGATCTTTTTTTTACACGTACGTCCGGGAAAGAATATTAATGGAACTAATGAGATAGAAATTTTTACGCTACTTATCCTGATTTTATTTACATATGGATCTAATTAATAGATCGATAAAATTATATGTGATTAGATCATGTTGACCCTTAAAGTCACACGTTCTTGTGCCTAGTCAACTTTTATTACACAATAAGATAGTATTCTGTGGTTTTTGGGATCGCTGATTACGAGTCTGAAATTAAATTTCGAAAATTCAAGATGGCGAGTTCAACATGGCGGATGGAAATTACAGATTTGATCGAATGCGGTCAAAAAAACTCTACGCAGGAGTCTTCGGGGTCGCTGATTGGATTCGCCCTGCCGAATTTTCAAAATCTCATTTCAGATTCGTAATGAACGACCCCAAAAACCCCTAGATAGATTTTTTTTCTCCGGATTCGATCGAATTTGAAATTTTCGTCCGCCATATTGGATCCGCCATCTTGAATTTCTAGAATCCGATTTCAGATTCGTAATCAGCGACCCTAAAAGCTTTTAATTTATGCAAAACATGTATATATGTTCAGAGGGATAACTTTCTCGGAAATAAATTATTCCTTCAATTTTCACGTTGTTTGCAATCAATTCCTTTCTAACAATAGTAATTTCCATTATATCGGAATAATCACTCTCGAGTAGTGAAAACCTGTTGATATACTATCAGAAATAGTAAAAATATGAAATATGTTGAAAGGTTCTCTGAATATACAAAAAAATGGATATAGAATAGGTGGTAAGAATACTTGCCACTATGACTCAAAGGATTAAGTGGAGACAAGATTTGAATCTAATTAGATCGGTTTAATTTTTCCCCGAGGAATTAATGGCAATTATTGTACCAGCAATATTTCGCAACAGAATATGCAACAACAAATTTCCGTCCAATTGCTATCGCAGATTTGTAAACATTTTTTTTTCCATTTTCAACTCTCTAATTAGCAGGGTAATTATACCCATTCTTTATCATCGATCTTCGACGAATGTGACTGAATTTTTTTAACCCGGTCGAAAATTGGATTCCTTTGAAGAGTGTTAACCAAGGATTAAAGTGGCAATCTCGAAGCGGTCGATCCACGGTAAACATTAAATTCCGTGACATACAGGGTGTCAGAAAATTGAAGATTAGCAAATCGTGTCGAGAGTTGCTGCCTGGATGATCGTTTGTTTCGAATACACCGTCGACTAATCATAATACGACATAAAAACTTGACGACGAATCGCGTTATATCAGCCAATTCATTTCGCTAAAGTTACCGAGAACTCGATTTGCATGTATTGATTACAAACAACAACGACGTCTGTGATTCGGAATAAAAGAATGAAGAAATAAGCCTCGAGGTTGCAAAACCGGCGTAGTCCGAAATATTTCAAGCGTCTCCCGAATAAGTAAACTCGAGTTTGGATGTGTGCTCGAACATCTGAATCAGTCATGAGAAATACAGCCGACATCCGACTATGTATAATATTGAATATACCTGTAAATGTTTAAAATCGACTACGGACGGCCGATTGGAGGCGGTAAAAATTTACGCTCGACAAAGCGATGCGATGGGGCTTCGACTCACGATCGGATCCTCGTCGTGGGGTTTCTTCGACGCGACCGATGCACAGTTTTTGCGTGTATTCTATGCATGTAGCACAGGCGCACGCGTGAAATATTTCACGTCGAGTCACGGGGTGAAAAACTTTACAGTTTTATAGTTTTTTGTCAATTTTTCCTCTCTCGTCGATGTAATATTTTCAAATTTTCAGTTTGTTCGACACCTTCGCAATTCGCGTTGAAAACCTCGAATGGGTTTATTCGTATTTGGATATTTCATTTGCTTAACGAATGTCAATTTTTATCTACAGCAATTACAAACTTTCGAGTTTGTGAGATATTTGACAATTTAGTCAACACTGTGAGAAGTGGACCTAAATTCTTTTTCCAATTTTTCAAAGTCTAGAATACTTTACACAAAAGTTGAATGAAGAAAAAAAAAAAAAAAAAACCAACTAGTCTTCGCAAGGAGGTTTACAATTTGGTATCTGATTTACTCTGTCTCAATTCTTCATATGAATTGATACATACAATGAGATTCCTTGATTTTCACCATGAACAGAGTTGGAAAACAATTAAACAAGTTCACGGTTAAATTTGCGAAATTTGCACGTATCGTACGTAAAGAAGCACAAATTATTCCAAGTTAAATAAATTAGCCACTTTCGATTACCTTTTGTCACCTCGGTTGACAAACTAATTTCTAATTTTGTTTCAAGTGAATTACACGTACATATAAATGCAGATGTGTCTCAATTCTCCGAGACTTGAAGAATGAATACGTTTGTATATAATTTTATAATAATATACTGTATACTTATACAGTGAATCATTGCTCTTTGAAGATGGAAAATAACTTTTAAACAAGATCCGAAAGTTAATATATCAAAAACGTTTGTGTACATTTATCCAAAGTGGGAAAGAAGAATTAAAAAAAAAAAAAACACCACGAAACTTTACGAAATCTTCATCAATCTTCGAGCGCTTGGCTGCCTGTTGGAATAAACAAATGGAATAATAAAAGAAGAATGAAAAAAAAACCTCCACGAAGTAAAACAAGAAAAAGCGATTTTCGGCAACAGCGTCACACTGTATCAAATCTGTCTCAAAAGTTAGATAATAGAACGGATTTATGTTGTTTAAAAACGGAAATGGAACTTCATTATAATAAAATATGCGCGATTTTAATGTTAATTTATTGAGATCGATCTTCACTCGGTTCGCTTCTACGCAGTGGATGGGTATTGAAAGTTGTGTCTTAAAACTTATGTGCATTGTTTTCGGGAAGTTAGTTCTGCGACTAAGGCCAGTCCTTCATCGTTCGCGAAGGTAGCTTCAAAACTATTTGCCCTATTGCTAGATAAAGTTTGGGAATGAAATTCAACAACGTACCTAATCTGCCATTATCTGGTTCCAAAAGTAGACATATATAACCATATTTGCATTGAGAATTGTTTGAATTTTGTTTTTCGCAACGTCAAAGATTTTTTCGGTTCTTTCATTGAACTGAAGATAGTTTTTTTTCTCTCTATCGTATCAACCGACTCGACAAGCATATTAATGATAAATGAAATTACTGAAAAAAAAAAAAGTAATGGCTAATAATATAAAAATATTCGTTAATAAATGAAAAGTATACATTTCCTGGAAGAAGTCTAGATGCGGTGGCTGAAGTATGTCCAGTGCAGATAGTACCTGAAACAGAACCAAAAAGATCAATCAATACTCCATCAGGGCGGCCAAAAATTTTTTTTTTTTTTTTTTAGAAAAAAAAACGGTCCAGACTACTTCGGTGGAAATCCAGTTTCTCCTTTACCAAATTCAATATAACAAATGAAACCACAAATTAAGGTATTTCCATCCGTCGCAAATTGGATATGAATATTTTGATCGTATGGTACTTGAAAATGTACCGAATGAATTTTTGGCTGTCGATAATTTTTCCTCAATTTCTCAATATTGTCTATCGTCGTAAGGATGCAACGTATATGCCTGTGACGGTGGCACGTTGGCTTTGTTTTCCGAAGTTTTGCGATGTGCGATATGTGCCAGTCTAGTGCTCGCAAGCACACGTCGAGTAACTCTGGTTAGGTTTCAAGTGGTTCGGGTACCCTGTGCAAACAGCGAGATCGCAAACGTAAGCTTTAATTACAGATTTCGTTGAGGAGGAGACGGGACTCCGCCTACAACAAAGACACTAGCTAAAGTTTCACAGATTTTCATCATCCACTACCGGTGCAGAAATCCTCAGACACACTTGAAAACCGACTCACGTCCTGTCGTTTTAAACGGCTCTGTGGGTTTTAGTCTAGTAAACGAGAAAAGCGCTGAACCACTGGCCCGGTTTTCCAGTCGTCATTGCTGGGTGAAAGAATCCGTTTTCTGTGATCAATATTTCGACTCAACGACTCGAGATATAATTGAGGAATAACTGACGATTGGAATTCGATACCTAAAGTGGGCAATTGAGAAGGGAATTGGTGGAAAAAAGAGATACAATTAAACGACGAAAGAAAAAAAAAGATCTTTCAAAATCAGCGACGTGTTGTGAAATGTGGTTTTTTTACGAGCGGGCGAGTGATGATAAATTTGTGAAAGTATAACTTACATTTTCGTGTTTGAAGAAGCACAACATCTTCAACTCTCGAAACACTCGTTTACTGCTGACGAGGCTCTGAAAGACGTTCGGCAGTTTTTTAAGCGCCACTCGACGACCGTCCCTGGGATCTGTGACAGCCCTGAAAATGAAAATAAGATAAAAATATTTCTCAACGCTATACTAACAATCGTCAAAAAGTTATCGCAAAATTCGTACACGAGTTTGATTCGTTCGGTGAATTCAAAGAATATTACCAAGATCTCGTACCGAATGCGAGTAAGACTGTACAAAATTTTAAACGGTTAGTTCATTTAAATTGTTATCTAACAATAAGTCGAATAAATCACACTCTTTTCAAAATCCATTGAAGATCAAGAGTTCGCGATGTGACGTAGAGTCAAATTGGAAGGTCGTATCGAATTGCACAACGCGTCCTTGCTTCTCCTACATGCAAATTAATAAGTAACTGCGAAAGGCGCGACGTAGATATAAATATGTAAACGGTTGGGTGTAAATTCGAGTAAAATATCTCGACGTCATCGCGTAGGCTGAATTGCGTAATCAACAGTAGAGCTTGTAACCAAAGAAGAAGGAAATTACACGTTGGTAACTAAGGTGTGGACGTGACAAAGCGCGGACTTGATACAGTTAAGTTCCTTCTGTCTTCACCCTGCCTACGCTTTGAGAGAAGCTTCCACGTGCCTACGAGACACGTGCGGAATCTTGAGGGGTTGACACATTGCTGGTAAGGAGATATCCGTTGGTAGAAAAATAGAAGTTTATCATCGACCAAAAGCTTTTCGAACACGGGACACTCGATTGAAAACGAGGAAGAAAAAAAAAAATAAATAAAAATAGGTTGGTAGAATCACCGGCAACGTTATTGGCGACAGTGACAGCGAACACGATTGAAACCAACGTCTCTGTCAAGCGATAGAAATGAATCTGAGCAAATTTGAATAACCAAACTAAAATGGTATCAACTACTTGCGTAAAATGAAAAATAAATAAATAAAAATGGAGGAAACTCTGGTGGTTTTTATCAGATTTTAAAGTTTTCAAGCTCGATAATTACATTCTCGCGTATCATGTGATACTTGAAATAGATTTTTATCGCAGACAAGATTGAAATCAGCAAAGCGCAATCTCGGTTGAAAACTAAGAACTTAAATATTCACTTTTTCTTTTTTTAAAAAGGATTTTCCGAACTGAACGATATTCAAATTGATGTATAAATGATAATCCTCTAAGTCGGTGTTTTTTTTTTTTTTTTTTACAAGTGAATTAACAAAGCGTACGTTGAGCATAAAACTTGAATCTCACATATCGTCAACTTTATGAGGAAGTGGATTGATAAACCCACAGTTATGATAGCAGCAATAATTAATCATGTGTTCCAGACTCCAGTTAGTTATAATTCTATTGTTTGACGTGGTTTGAGCTTGCAGCCCAGCCCCTGGAAAACTGAGAAACCGATTTTAACCAGTCGACATTTTCACCGTCTCTCTTCTCCCGACTGCGACTATACAATCTATACATCGAACTAAAAAATATCGCATACGTACACCGTTGTAAATAATATATAGAAAGTTTGAAAGATAATGAACTGACGTTAAAATCAGCACTTTTTAAATTCGATTTGCACTCATTAAAATTAAAATTAAATTAAAATTTTCCCGTCGTGATTCTCGTTAATATTCATGCCAAAAAAAGCACAAATTGAAAAGAAATTCCTCGTTACAGTTAATTCAACAGTTATCCTGTGACTCGTACGAAAAATCTATTTCATTCGGAGAAATGTGAATCAGCTCAATAAACGAGGCTGAAGTTGGTAACGTTAGCGTAACGAAACATTATGGAAAAACTCATTACCGCGCAATTTTAGAATGACTTCCAAGAAGTCGTCGTTGCAAAATACGAGTATATTTTATTTATCACTGTTTACTAAATTTCAGACGTTCGCTAAAGTTGCGCAGTAACGATTTTACCGCGCATTTTTCCTAAACATGCATCGCTACAGTAAACTTACTAACTTCATCCTCATATTTATAGAAACTACGCTCAGCTTGGTTAAATTAACTAATATTTTATTCAATGAAACGAATATTTTGTAAGTTATAAGTAGTACGATAAGGAGAGTTCTGCGTACAGATCCCGATACCGACATCTTACCGACATTTTTAGCCGCTTCAGAGCTCAGACACAAACTCTTTTTTCGGTAGTGGGTTATCCCCACTCTGGTCTACTTTATCGATCATCGGGAAAAAGGGTTTGTGTCTGAGCTTTGAAGCAGCTAAAAATGTCGGTAAGATGTCGGTATCGGGATCTGTACGCAGAAATCTCCTTATTATACTACCGTTATACAAAAGGTTAACGATTACTAAATTACTTGGAACAGATAGATGAATTTTATAAATCAGCAGGATTATACGCCGAGTCGATTAATTGATTAATCGGCCCTTACTTGAGTCGAAGCCTAAGATAAATCGGTTAATCGCACAGCGCTATTAAATCACACGTATACTTGAAATTTCAAATAAAATTCCGTGGGTATTTTCGTAACGTATTATCCTGATTTTCATCAAACAAAGCCTGGGCACTGTGATTTTGAGGAACTGCGAGTAACAGCTCGAGTTTTTTCTTTCATCCTACAATAATTTGCGCTGTATTGCTTAACTGGCGTCGTGAATAATGGTAATAACGTTGAGTAAGGATAGCAGTGACAGAGAAGTGGAGCTTTGATTAGTGTAAAACGAGGAACAGGTGATTCACTCTGTTCTATTAATCACCGTCGTCCCAGACAACGGTGTGCCTACTGAGAACTCTGGGATCTACCGCCAGGCCTTATCTCCGATTCATCCTTCACGCAGAAACGCGTGGGACTTAGGAAACTCGCCAAAACACATTTCGAAAATAAGATGAAAATTTGCATGAGGAACGGAGCTTGACTGTCGTATAATTTTTTTCGTTCAATCCAATCACACGCCTAAATTGTTTCAGAATATGGTTTAGAAATTTTATTGAAATTTTCGACAGTTTGAGATAAGTTTAAATAATGGCAAGAGAGTTCCGGAAAGAAGTGAAAATTTATTTGAAATCAATCAAAATTTAGTCAGTTTTAGTGTATTTGATAATTACTTAAACATCACCACGTGAGTAATTAAGGTTATTTGTTTTATTTTTTTTTAATTATCATTCATCGAATGGAATAAATATTTGACCTTACAACTATCTTAGGAAAATTTGGTACAATAGTTTTGTAACTTGTCCATAAGACAATCGCTTGTCATGTTTTTGTAATTCAATTTGACTGAATAAAAATCGTTTGGCGTTCTAATTTATTTTCACGAAGAAGCTTGCGGGTTGATTATACAGCGATTAATGCAGACGGTACGTGTATATCCGAAGAGAGAGCGTAGATACCTAGATTTTTTTTACATTCAGCTAATTGCAAGTAACTAAGAATTTACCACTCGTACAGTCTGAACAAAAATGTATGGAAACCAGATGTTTTAAGACCGTGCAACTCGAGCTAATCGACCTAAATTCAGTGAACGAGTATTTTTCTTCTTCGGTGCGAAAAATATTAACCCATCAATTCCAAGATTGAAAAAACTGATCACAGTAGGTTTCATAGATTCCATGAGAAATCACAACAGGTGTACAAAAAAAAAAAAAAATCCGCCCAATTTCGATGTATACATATATCGTAAATTACTTTTTTCGTAAATAAATTCTCCAGAAATCCCTAAAATGGAATTTGTTGGTAAAAAAATAGAGCACGTAGAATTATTATCCATCTTGTGATATGTTGAAGGAAAAAATAGATCGATGGCGTTTTCCAAATCTATTCTAGGGGATTTTCGAAGAATTGGTTTAAAATTGGAAGTAACGTTAACTTTTCATGATTGAATAAACTGAATATCTTTCTTTTTTTTTTTTTTTTTTTTTTTTGAAATAAATTATTCTTTGATGCTATTTACAATCGTGAACGACAATCTATACATACATCATAAGCTTTTTCATCCAATTTTCCATATTTCCAGTGTTTCCCGTGCTGAGAGAATATCTCTTTCAATGAATTTGTCTCGATTGACGTTAACCGCGCCTTTCAAACTTCCGCTTCATTGCCGAGACTGTACCCAGTGATACATCCTTAAAGTAAGACATATTACGTAGGCATACGAACGATTTGAGAGGAGAACGCTCGGAATTCGGCAAAACTTTCTGCATACAACATCGTAAGTGCACCTATACATACATGTAAGGCCCGTTATATGCCTGATAGGCAAGTATTCGCGTGAGTGTAATTTTTAAATCACAGCTCGATAATTTTCGTTAAATTTTTGGTACGAGAGATTCCGCGATGACGACGTTGACCCAAATCCATGCGCGAATTTCTTAATTATTCAAATCGCAATTAAGACGTAATCGATATATATATACATGTATATGTATACATAATGCAAACTTGAGTGCCGGTATATAACTTTAAACGTATAATATATAGTAAATATATTGTATTTATGTATACGTGTCCACGCCCTAGATTCTGCGCACAGGTCAATGAATATATATACGATATATATATACCTAGAGACAATCAAATTGCTCTTTCTGTACGGTTAAGGCAACGTACAGTAATTAATACAGTCACGTTTGTTGCTTCCGTCGTTCAACAACAACATTGAAAAAATATCAACGCAGTCGGTCGTTCGATTAAAAGCTTCAACAGTTACGAAGCGTGGGTGAAACCGGTGAAACTTTCTAAATAAATTTTCAACAGAGATTTGGAATTTTTGTCTCAAACGTAGTTTTCTCTCGCTAAGCATTAGCTTGGAGTGATTTTAATTCGGTAGTTGAAAAAGACTTGTTTTAAACTTCGACGATTATACATTAAAAAAAAAAAATAAAATATATCTAAAATTTATATATTCAATCGAAACAGTAGTCGTCAAACTCAAATATTTTCTTACCACTGATTGAAAATAACGAATAATCTGAACGTCGGAAGATAAAACTTCGGGGAAATATTATTACAAATACATCGCGTGAAATATTCGAGGTTATAATCGTGAGAAAGAATCTGAAAAGAAATTGGTAAAATCATCTGGTTTTATTATTTTTCAAGATTGAGAACATCTTTGACGAATGTAATGAAAAAATTTTCAAAAAATACTTCTGTAATTATCGGTTAACAAGGAAATTCGAACGGCAAATGTCACTATTGGTTTTGTTTTTAAAAAACCAAATCTAAATAATATGAAAAACATTTTAATACACCGAATCTAATAAACGTTAGAGAGCAAAAGTAAATGGCGACACTTTTCGTTGTCACACAATTTCAATTTCTATACTAAATGTTGAAATGACAGTATTCTTTTTGTCTAGGCATAGGCGTCTTCACATTTGAGCCGTTGGAGTATCTTTGTTCCATACCGACGGAAGAATAAAACTTGATATTAAGACAGTTATAAAGACTACGTAGTCGACGTAATATGTGTGCCACGACCTGAATAACCATTTCTCACCGTGCGAAGGTTCTTCTTCGTCTTAGTCGATAAACTGCGTTTATTATATTTAAAATGTACGTCCGCGTGATACAAATAAAACTGTATCCTGCAGTTTAACGCGAAAATTAACTAACCTGAATTTATCATAAAAATGAAGAATAAACACATTTTGACTCACTCTCACTTGCTGTTTATCAATGAACTGAAAATTTCTTTAAATCCCAAAATTTGAACACATATGACAGAGACTGTTTTTGTTCAACCGTAAGTTTTTATTCTTTTATTCGCTAAACAATTTAATTGTCCTTCTAAATCGACCGCGATCAGCGAACATTGTGATGAAAATTATACAGACACTGAAAATCATCCTCCAGTAAACGATTGCAAAATAAAACTTTCTCCCTCTCTCTCTCTCTCCCTGTTTTTCTTCAGTCATGGTTACCTAGACGAAACTATTTAAAACCTGCATCATTCCAAAATCACCGCCTCTTTTAACGTTCATTCCCGCAAATACTGTTGTGCTTGTTATTTTTACATAAATGTTAAGTTAAATTAAATATGAAACCATACATAGTACAACACACAGATAAAGTTTATAAAAATTAACCAAAGAAGAATATAGTACAGAAAAATTAAACTTCGTTTCTTTCTTCAAAATTGTATTCTCCGCTTGGATTCTACGACTTGTAATAAGATAAGCTTGAATAAAATTCACTGTTCAAATCGAAAATGTTCATTAATTTGTATAATATTTCTATTGACGGACAGATTTATTATTATAATTGTGTGTGTGTGTGTGTTTTTTTTTTTTTTTTTTTTTAAATCACTGTATTATTTTCCTTTCCAAACACGGGGGAAAAACGTAAATTATTCAGTCACTTTCCAACGGTACTCAAAGAACTTAAATTCGTTACCTAAACGTTTCCACAACACGGATATCTTCTCTCGTATCGCACCTGTTGGTACTATGCGAGACAATTCGTAGATAGACTAACGTGAGTAATAAGAGTATTGTAATGAACAGTGATCAACGTGCGGCGGTTCTTATAGTGTGATTTATTTTTTTTTTTTAATTTTTTTTTAATTTATTTTCTTTTTTTTAATACACTGACAAGAAGCCTGGTCGGCTAGTCGGTTGGCCAGCTGCGAGAAAATCACCTGCACCACACCTGTCACCTGTTCAAAGGCACACGCCACGCGTTTCATCTTTAAGAACATACCATACAATTAAATAAACGTACCTACAAACATCGATGATTCGATTATACGTTTACGATTCACACTCTGCCAGAGGTGCTGTTGAAGATTAATTTTCACCTAAGTAGATACAGACTCTTCGTTGAGATTTTTTATTAGTTGATTGTTATGACAGGAAGTCAACATTGTCGATATATTGTCAATTTTAATTCAGAGGCTCGTTCACGAGTTAGTCAATTTTTTTTCGAATCCACTTATCAGACTTCGATTTTGGAACATTGATTATTATAAGTCTCGGTTGTTTGATTTTACCATTTCCAGACTCTTTTCACTGCGCCTGAAACATCCTTAAAAGGATACTACATTACGTTTATGTCAAACATGCAGTTTTTGGCTACACAAGCAAAAAAAAAAAAAAAAATTAGACGACCTAGTCTGATTTGCACTGAGAAGAAAACTGTGTTTTGTTCTTACAAGCGAATCTACGTAATACTTGTTCTCCTGATACTTTTCATCCGATCAATAATTTGTTTGATTCAAAGAAGACGTACCTGAATCTAATAAATTTATCACGAGCAATGCAATGGTTGTTTGATTCAATTATTTTATTTATTCTCTTTTCTAATACCAAATAAATATTGACTGAGAAATAGTCAAATAATTGAAACGTTTTTAATACCAAAATATTTACCTGGTTCAAATAAAAAATGTACAATTTGGGTAAATTTTACTCGAATCGAGTAATTATTTTGGGTACTCAAAGCACCTCACATTATTCGCATAACCCTTAACCAATATTTACTTTTTGTTAGAAAACAAAAATTGAATCAAACAACCATTGCATTGATCTTAGTATCGTTGATCTAAAATAAAGAAAAAAAAAAAAAAATCAGAGACAAAATACAAGTAAATATATTTACTTTTCTAAAAGCATTTTTTATTTTCAATATACATTAGCGCAAAATATATAAGCGATGATCAGAAACTCGGCGAGTTTGTCCTCGTTAGGATACAAATACACACACCCGTAAACTAGTTAGCCAAAAGTTAGGTTAAAGCTTATCCGTGTAAATATCCGAGAGCACTTATACCGATGCCAAAATCCATTAATCGATAGGGTGACAAAACCGCGCGGTATTTTATACCAAGTATAATATATTACGTATTGTACATATAAATTTCCTGGCACTCGAAGCATCCTTGATACTGGGACCGAACGGACTGTAGTAAGAAATATTTTTCTCGTCGTTCCAGCTCTCAGATGGCGTGATAAATCTACGCGAAAATAGGGGCGCAAGCTATACGAAGGTAAGAAGAAAAGAAAGAGAAACATAAAACTACGTCACTAACTACAATCGTCGGTAAAAACGGGAACGAAAATATCCGTCCGGTCTGCGTCACCGCAATTTTTCAACCACCCAAAATTCGTAGTCGTTCTTTCTCTATACTTCCGGTTCCCCTTTTTCCTCCTAACTTTACCCGAGCACGCACGAAGCCCAATCAGGCAGCCATTTCAAACGACCCACATCCTAGCTGAGTAAAATTATTCCGGAAGCCCGGGACATGCAAGGCCATAAGGTCGGGAGTAGTTGTTTCAAATGACACTTCAGATCTTACCTTGATAAGGGTTTGGAAAATTTAACGATAAGCGCGACTCGACAGCAACGATTTCGAGAAATCGATGATCGGTGCGTGATGGAGTGCCTATAATTCGTGATTGCACAAATATTCACCCCGTGACGAGCGAGTGATGAACGGATGATGAACGAAGCATGGTTTACAACAAAGTCGCGTTAACAAAGGTAATGAAGCAATTTCAGTATTTTTCGACCCTCGTTATTATCCATGCTGCATTGGAGTCGGCACGCTGTTTCACGTTTGCTTGTTTATCATATCGAAACTCGAAAAGACAGATTGCGGTGTGCGATTATATCTGTATCTGGGTCGGAAGTACGACCTGCCCTTTGCTCTTTTTACTCTTGGTTATTTACTCAGGGCGGGTACCAGATAAGGTTTTACCCTGCCAAGTTGTTCACGGGGTGGTGGAGAGTCGGGAGAAGAAGTCACTAATTGAAACGCCGCCGAAACCTCACCCACTTTTCTCTCTACCCGTCAGAGTGAGCTGCCTCAAAGCAATCGCGAAGCAAAAAGGTGACGAAGAAATCGTTCCGCTATTCGCGATGCTTGGTACAGAGTGATTCTGCGGATAACTTGGTTCAAGGATTTTACCAAGACTTACGACACGGTGATAAGTTTGATAAAACAAAAAAATTCAACCATAACTCGGCGTACGTCAGTAATACCGATAAAAATGATATGGCGGAATTGTGCACTTAACAGGATTCCAAAAGTCATTGAAACAAAGGCAACACAGAAATATTCAATGTTGATTCGATCATTGGGGTTAACTGCGTTCAATGATGAATCAACGCCGTATTTCGCTGCTTGTCAAAATAGAAACTGGCGCCACCTGAGCTGCATATTTGACATACCGGGACAATCTCTTGAAACTTGAAAATCAACCGCGCATGCGCGAGTTTTATCGGCTGTTCGCGCAGGCTGGCCATCCCGAGTTTCAGCTGTCAAACTGTTTCTGCCGGCGATGTAGTTGATAGGAATTTTCGAGGTTAGAATCTTAAATAATTGAGGTGGTAACTCGGAAAGGTTTCGGGAAGCATCTGTTATTGGGATCGGAAAGTTGATTCTTCAAAGCACGGTCGGAACTCAATGCTTATGCTCTTTGAAAATTCAAACGTACACATTTTGCGTACGTTGGCTCGCCTGCATCGCAGACAAGAATATCGCTGCGGGAAGATTTCTCCGACCAATGAGATTGAATTATTTGGCGCATGCGCGGTTTATTTTCAAGTTTCAAGAGATTGTCCCGGTATAGTTTGGACACGTGTGCCGGATGAACAACTGCAGCGATAGACGCGGCAATGGTAATTCTGTATGTGCACGTATGGTATAAGTATGGTGCTGTATACGGTATAGTCCCAGTAGAGGAAAGAGCGAAGAAGACAGAGAGAAAGGAAGGGGAGAGGAAACATGATAGAGGGAGAGGACACGCTGGATACGAGGCAGCCGGCACGTACGGCATCTAAATGAGAACTGGAAGTGAACTTCTGCCTCCATCCGTATTCTGGCTCCCTTCGCTGGGTCATCGATCGTCTACCCCTTGACTTGACATTTCGAAGATATTGGAAATAATTGATAGTCATAGTATTTGCGTGTGTTGGGAAGTCAGCTTGAATCCTTACCCCAATTGAAACAACCTCTGCATATCAGATAGGAAATGTGGAGATTGGTCGATACTACTTTTTTGGACAATATGTAACCTGTAATTTCTTGTGTACAGATCGAATTCTCAATTTTTGGAATTTTTTATTACCGATTTCTCATCGTCACGTGAATTGAATGGATCCTCGTTTAAAACGCGAAAACGTTTTTCAGGTTTATCGATACAACAGAGACAAGGTTGCTTCACTGGAGTGCATTTCTACCTTACAAAACACTCTTTGAAGGTTATTCCGTTACAGAGTTTGGATCGTGGGTCGGAAAGCATTAATCAGTTTGAACCGATGAGCATTGTTTCATCGACTCTGGTTTTGGAATGTTTTTTGTTCCACTCGCTTCGAATTTACTCAACCACAATAATTTCCCGCGAAATGATAGACTGCCCAAAGAGTTGAAAAATCTTTAACCTAATTCGATCTCGAATTCAATTTTGCGAGATCATACATGGGATCGTACAAGTGAAATGATTACACAACGTATTCGAACACCCTGTAGAATCAAGATTCGATCTAATGTATTAAACATAAGTACATGTAAAAACACTTCAAACTGTTTATAAATTTTCAACATCTTCTTCAAATCCCGAACTCTGCTTCTCGTAATTATTTTACCACCATGATTGAAATCGAAAACATTAGTAGTGACGACTGGACAAACTAGTCGTCGAGCGATACTCGAACTAGAGAAAATACATTCGATCGGATAAGCAGATTACGTGACCTACCAAAACTAGTGTTGGGTTATGTTGAATTATTTACAGACAACCTATGTGGGTATAGAATTCCCGGTGACCTATGCATGCAGTATTTCGCGTCATTATCTGAAGCCCGAGACGTTTCGTCTGCAGTCAAGATGCCTAGACCAAGTCTGCCAGCACATTCCTAGACGTGGGTAGCGCCTCCCTTCTCGTTATTTCACATCGATTCACCAATTTTGTCCTACCGAACTCAAAATCAAGGGATTGAACGATCAAATTTCACGAAAAAAAGGTTATCTATTATCATTTGAACGAATAAACTTAAACCGGCTCACAAAAATTTAAACTCATATCGCTCAGCTATTGTTTTGAATGATTTGGCCTGCCGGATCTTCGATGGATCTCTGCGATTTTGCAAATGAAAAAGGAATGTCTTTCCTTTTTCCGTTAGATTTAACAGCTGCTAAGATAACAATTAATCAACTCGTATAATTGTATGACATTTTTATAGTTTCTTAACATGTTAAAGTAAATTTAAACATTCTTTCAACTTGAAACACAGAGTTAAGTGCAGATTCTGACATGAACTTTAAAATGATCTGAAAAAGTAAAATCGATATTGTTATAAAAAACGCAAACTACTTTTGCTAATGTTTCACGCAACTACTGATCGTCTACAACTCATGATGCGTAGACTGGCTCCGATTGAACTTTTTAGGCTGTAAAAATTGCACAAGTTCATTCATTCGTCATACTCTCCATTAACGAGGTCAAACATAATGATTCCAGTGTCATAAATAATTAGCATTCACTTGCAGTCGCTACGCGAAATTAACCACGACGGTGAAACGTCCACGCAACAATGGTGCTATGAAAAATTAAATCCCGGAGTCTGATCGCATATCTTTTAATCAGCAAGTATGATTCAATTGACAATTCACCATGAAACATTAAATCGTGTTTTCCGTATTTCGGTGAAGCCGAAGAACTACGAAAAAATTGACCGAAAATTATCGAATTATTCTTTCCATGTTATTGATAGACTCGGCTGACTGATTTCCAACTATTCCCGAATTTTCCTAAACTGCGACAAGCTAACAACAGGCACTGATTTTATCGGTGGCAATCTTTAAAAGGCATTTTCACTATCGCACGTGTCAGTCGACCAGTTATGACCAAATGACGCGTTATTTCTCAGGTCAAGTATCCGTACTGGTCATCAGGCGGCTGTCTAACTACTGTTAAATAGTTAGCCAGTGGCCCGGTCAACTCGGTTAGTTAGGTCATTCGAAAACTTGTTAGCTTAATTAGTTGGCCGTCGACAAATAATATTGTGATTTGCACTAGCGTTCCATGACCCAAATGGAATTGTGACAACAAATAGAGAAGCTAAAAGTTTAATGAAGATTTAAATTTTTGTCCAACTGCATGATGTTTACAAGGAAAACATAATCCGGGAGAAAAGATGAACGGAGATAAAGGAACTGATACTGGGAGTACGTCAGGAAGTTTTCTTTACACACGTCCAGGTACGATACCAGAAGTGATACATTACCCAATTCGACTGATTACGAGAAACGTTACATTGAAATCAGAATAACCTGACGATATACGTACCTGAAACAGAAAAACAAAAAGCTCGTTAGGAACTGTTGGAAACAAAGTAGTTTCAAATGATAAACAAAACTTTTGACGAACACTTTGGGCTGTGCATTAATCCGCGACGGGAAAAAGATAGGGTACCACACGAATTTAACCCAACAAAATATCTGAGCAAATTTTGCAGCTCGTATTCTGTTTTGTCGCAATTTTGTTCTAATAGTGAGAAACAAACGAGAAGTAAAACAGTGAACGATTGATACTCTGGTGCATCACTTTGATAACCGAGGATATCGGGAAAAAATTTTTTGCATTCAATGATTGATTGAACGGTATTGCTTCAGTTCAAAGTCTTCTTACAAGGAACATCAGTTTGGTGCCCCCTCCGATTTCGTAGCAAGTCAGGTACGTTGTAGAACATTGTAAACTAAAAGACGGGTTTTTTTTTCGTTGGCGGGAAAATGATTTAAAAGGGATGAAAACGACTCCAAAATATGGGCACCTAATGAAATGATTTCTCAGTTTTGGATAGAAGCGCTTGAGGTGTTCGAATGAAACGTATCAAGAAATTACTTCCGTTGGGTATCCACCTTTGGCGGGGATCGTTTTCATCCATTTCGACAGTTTTTCCACCGATACAAAAAAAAATTGTCTTTCAATTTTCAATGTTTCACATCGTATGTGAGTTGCAAAGAATTCGAATGGGTTCACCGAACTGGTGTTCCTTGTTAGTAAAATTCCGAGAAGCATAATTCCTTACAATTTATAATTCGTTCTGTAACTACTACTCAATATAAAGAGTATATTTTTGGAACTTTCCGATGTCTGAAGAAGCGCATTGTTAGTTCAGGTGAAAATAAAAAATTTTGGTAACAGCGTGGGAATAACATTGTGAAGAAAATGATAACAGACCAAATGAAACTTGAATTAAATAAAATAAATGCCAACTTTTAGCTCGACTATATTTTTCCAACACTGAGTATAAATATTGAAAAATTTTACAAATTGTATTTCAACAATAATCGTTCATCGGCAACGAGACTGCCTAGTTTGTTTTCGAAATTCGGCTTCATTTCAAAATTCCCGAATATCCCTGTGCACGAAATTCCGCGCACTGAGAAAATTTTCATTTGTTACAGTAACTAGAAAAATTCAGTAAAACAGGTATCGTTAAAAACAACTGTTTGAATATTGTTGGAATTACGAAAAATGAGGTACGCGTAAACATTTTGCGCGCTATCGTCGATCCTTTTTTTGGTAATTGCAACGCAAAGTCAGTTTCTTCGGTTTACTCTACTTTTTTAGTTAAACAAGGCTTTAACGTCAATTTATCGTTGCACGAGCATTAAATTTTCGCAACAGTTACGAGAAAATATAGCAACAGTGATCGTAATGAGAAAGAACAGCAACGGATACTAGACTTTCCGGTAACAGCTAGAGAACCAATTTTCATTTTCTACCTAGAACTGTATTTTTCGATCGTGGTAAAAAATGAAAATAGTTAAGGACCGAGGGACAACCGTAACTAAAAATTTCTCTCAGCGCACTTACCATCGAGCACAAGAGTCGATTTACCTCAAGATATTAGAATCGCAGAGTATGGAAAGTTTCACATTTCCGAAACGCTATTTACGCGCCGCCGTCGCAGCGGGCAGCTACAGACTTTATGGATGCAGTTTCATCCGGTATTGCATAAGACGAGATTCGTATAACAGCCAGGCTCGGAGTCCATGCCTAAAAATGGATTAATGAAAACTCTCCTCGCTTCTAAAGCAGCTCGGCCAAGCAGCAGCTGCTGCCGTAAGCGCAGATGGCGACCAGCCGAGTCAAAGCGAGCCTCTAGCCGTTCCTTTGTTGAGCTTGTTGCACGCAACATGACGCGATGGTGCGTGCTGATATCACCTCTTGGATTACGAATTCTACGCTTTGTTACCAAATAATTATAACCAAGAAACACATCGACGTCTTCCTATCCGATATCCTCAGCCTGCACCAATGTGGATATTTTAAAAGTTTCCATTAATTCTGGTAGAAATTTTTATCTACCGACGCGACGTATCGTAAAGGTCATCTGCATGTATTGTAAGTTGATAGAAAAATATGATTCCTTGATTTATAGTTTGATATACTCGAAATACGGTAGTTTTAGCAATATTTATCGTCGTCAAGATATCTTCACCGTCATAAACTTTCTCCCAGCGTATAGCCAAAAGGTATTTTCTTATCTGTTTCTTACTTTATGAAAAATCGTACTGGTGTAATGTGAAATGTAACGTGGGACTTGGTATTTGAGCCCTCAAAAACAATCACGTAATTAAACTTAACAAACAACTGTCCGTCATCTTTTCAATAAATGACATTCCGTGGTAGGATAACGACGTACGGCTAGTGGAGAAGTGGATGGATGATAAAAAGGTGGAGGAGAAACAGCTACGCAGACCAAGTTGAATTACGTCGCAACGCCTGGAGGCGACGTCACGCCATTTGCCAAACGTATTTCAACGAGGAGAAAGGGAAAAAAGGGAAAAAATTAAAAAATAAGAAAAAAAAACAGGGAGACGAGAGAGAAAAGAGAGCGTAACACGTAACGATATAAAACTCTGAACGTTGCGTAGAGGGAAGAGCTGCCACTAATGCAACCCCGCAAACGGAACGCGGTTGTTTACCACAAGCCAGCCGCAGAATGTATTTAATTAGACGGTAATTATATAATGTGTGAACGTTGCTAATTAGTGACTCGAAATACGAAACCTTCCACTCCTCGACTTCTGACATTTTTACTTATTCCATGTTCCAGCTTTGTCTTGAAGTATCCATGAGTCGCGATTTCGTGACTTGACATCGATATCTTTGGAATCGATGTCATATTTCTTACCAATCCAACTGCGATAGCACCTATCGCTTGTCAACTTCCATACCTTGACAGAAACAAATCAATGCTACCAACTCAAGCGCAACGAAAGTTTAACCCTTCACCTTATACTCAACGGATGATTGCATTTGTTGGGTAAAATTCGGTTTACTGGTAGCTTGAAATCTGCAACCGTTACGAATTGAACATTGCCAGTACGCTGAAGTAATTATTAATCAAACAAAGACCTTGACTTAGAACTTCAGATCCTAAGTTTTAGGTTGGTCGTATCAAATTTCACAAATGAAGACTATACCGTTAGAACAATCAATGAGGAGAATTTTCGGGAATCAACTGTGCAGAATATGGAG